>NC_081407.1:70078573-70256299 GCF_030272615.1 Cryptomeria japonica | reverse complement strand
CCTCCCCTCAACTTATCCTATTCTATCCATATCTTCCTACCCCCTATTCTCTCTCTCTCTAACTCTGTCTCTCCCTTCCCCTCTACCTATCCTACTCTCTCTCTCTCTCTCTCAGAGTCCTATTCTCACCCTCTCTCCCTTCTCTTTCTTTCCCTATCTCTCTCCCTCTCTTCCTATCCCCTTCTCTCTTTGTCTCTAACTCTCTCTCCCTTCCCCTCTCCTTATCCTATTCTATCCATATCTTCCTACACCCTTCTCTCTCTCTCTCTCTCTCTCTCTCTCTCTCTCTCTCTCTCTCTCTCTCTCTCTCTTACACTCTCTCCCTCCCCTCTCCCTATCCTATTCTCTCCCTCTCTTCCTATCTCATTTTCTCTCTCTCTCTCTCTGTCTCTGTCTCTCTCTCTTCCTATCCCCTTCTCTCTCTGTCTCTAACTCTCTCTCCCTACCCCTCTCCTTATTCTATTATATCCCTCTCTTCCTACCCCCTACTCTCTCTCTCTCTCTCTCCTAATCCTATTCTCACCCTCTCTCCCTTCTTTTTATTTCCCTATCTCTCTCCCTCTCTTCCTACCCCCTTCTCTCTCTCTCTCTCTCTCTCTCTCTCTCTCTCTCTCTCTCTCTCTCTCTCTCTCCCTCTCCTCTCTTAATCCTATTCTAATCCTCTCTCCCTTCTCTTTCTTTCTCTATCTCTCTCCCTCTCTTCCTATTCCCTTCTCTCAATGTCTGTAACTCTCTCTCCCTCCCCCTCTCCTTATTCTATTCTCTCTCTCTCTCTCTCTCTCTCTCTCTCTCTCTCTCTCTCTCTTTCTCTCCCTCTCCCTCTCTTAATCCTATTCTAATCCTCTCTCCCTTCTCTTTCTTTTCCTATCTCTCTCCTCTCTTCCTATCCCCTTCTCTCTCTGTCTCTAACTCTCTCTCCCTCCCCCTCTCCTTATTCTATTCTACCTCTCTCTCTCTCTCTCTCTCTCTCTCTCTCTCTCTCTCTCTTCCTATCCTGTTCTATCTCTCTCTAACTCCCTCCCCCTCTCCTTATCCTATTCTATTGCTCTCTTCCTACCCCCTACTCTCTCTCTCTCTCTCTCTCTCTCTCTCTAACTCTCTCCCTACCCCTCTCCTTATACTATTATATCCCTCTCTTCCTACCCCTACTCTCTCTCTCCCTACTCTCTCTCTCTCTCTCTCTCTCCCTACTCTCTCTCTCTCTCTCTCAATCCTATTCTCACCCTCTATCCCTTCTCTTTCTTCTCTCTCTCTCTCTCTCAATCCTATTCTCACCCTCTATCCCTTCTCTTTCTTTCCCTATCTCTCTCTCTCTTCCTATCCCCTTCTCCTCTCTATCTCTAACTCTCTCTCCCTCCCCCTCTCCTTATCCTATTCTAACCCTCGTCCTACCCTCTCTCTCTCTCTCTAACTCCCTCCCCCTCTCCTTATTGTATTCTATTGCTCTCTCTCTCTCTCTCTCTCTCTCTCTCTCTCTCTCCTCTCTCTCTCTCTCTCTCTCTCTCTCTCTCTCTCTCTCTCTCTCTCTCTCCCCCCACTTCTTCTTTGGTTCCTAGTTCTACATAACCCGTACGGGTTATGCAAAACTAAGGCCAAAAATTCTAGTTTTGCATAACTAGTACGGGTTATGAGAAATTTTTCCTCAAAACCCACTTTTTATTTTATTTTTAAATATAATGTTCCTCAAAACCCGTACAGGTTTTGAGGAACATTTTGTTTTTTTATTATTATTTTATTATTTTTTAATTTCATAGAACACACACGGGTTATGAGAAATTTCATTTTTTTTTGCATGTGGCCACTTTCTGTTCACCATCTTGGTGCAATTATCCAAGGTAATAATAACGGTAATTCATCTCATCATGCATTTACATGTACTTATAATATTTCTCAACCACTTGAGTGGATTATTGATTCTGGTGCATCTCAGCATGTTACTTCTCATAAAGAATGTTTTGAATCTTTGTATCCTGATACTTCCAATATTCCTGTTCAGTTAGCTAATAAACATAGTTGCAAAGTTGAAGCTATTGGTGATGTGAATGCCCCTAATGGACAATTACATGATGTTATTTATGTTCCTAAATTAAAGTCAAATTTTCTTTCAGTTCCTAAGCTTTGTCAAGATTATAAGATTAACTTTTATAGGGACACATGTTATATCATTGATCCAAAAACTAATCATGTTATTGCTATTGCTAAAATGGATACTGATAACTTATTCAAGTTCTATTAATTTTCTCCTACAAGGTATTCCTCGCTTACTACTCTTGATTTAACTATATGGCATCAAATACTTGGCCATCTCAATTCTGATTATATTTCATTGATGCAAAAAGAAAATGTGGTTGATGGATTGCTTACTATTGTTCCTCCTCAAATTGTTTGCAATGGTTGCATGAGTGGTAAGATGCATAGGGAACTCTTTCCTCATGGTCAATTTTGGACGGCATATACTAAATTGCATCTAGCTCATAGTGATCTCTTGGGTCCCATGTAGAATCCCTCCATCTAAGGTTCAAGTTATTCTCTTGCCTTTGTTGATGATTTTTCAAGGAGAACATGGATATATTTCCTTCATAGTAAGGACCAAGTGCTTGATGTGTTTACTAAATTTCATATGTTTGTAGAAAGGCAATCTGTCTCTAAAATTAAGATTCTTCGTACTAACAATGAAAGAGAATATGTCAATAATATATTTAATGCTTATTTGAAATCTTTTGGAATTAAACATGAGCTTACCATTCCTTATACACCACAACAAAATGGTGTGGCAGAGCGGAAGCATAGGACCATTGTAGAAATGGCAAGATGCTTATTGCATGCAAAAAATATGAATTACAATTTTTGGGCTGAAGCTATGGCTTGTGCAACTTATTTAATTAATAGAACACCTACTAGAGCCTTAAAGGATAAAACTCCTGAAGAAGCTTGGTCTGGTAGAAAGCCCAATTTGAAGAATTTAAGAATTTTTGGTTCCATGGCTTATGTTCACAAACTTAAGGAGAAAAGACAAAAATTAGATGCTAAATCTTCTCCTTTTATTTTTGTTGGTTATGATGAAAATACTAAAGGTTATAGATTTTACAATCCTATTACTAACAAGGTAAAAGTTGCAAGAGATGTTTGTATTGCAGAAAAAGGCATTCATGATTGTTCTAAAGTGGAGGATGATGAACTTGATCAAAGCAAAGTTGTACTTGTGAAGGACCAACCTCATTCTCCTAACCCTACTCCTAATTCATCTCTTTCTATTCCTTCTAGTGATAGTGATGATGATAATAATAACTCTACTCCTCATAACTCTTCTTCTAGTGATGAATCCATTACTTCTAAAAGAAGACCTAAATGGTTTAAATCTTTAAATCAAGATAGTGATGAATACTTAGCTAGAATGGATAGACTTCAAGCTAGAAGAGTTAATGATTGTAATTATGCTTTAATTTCAAATATTGTGAATTCTAATTATCCTAAAACATTTGATCAAGCTAAAAATCAACCACATTGGCAAAAAGCAAAGAAGGAAGAATATGATACTTTAATTTCTAACCAAACTTGGGATTTAATTTCCTTGCCTCATGGTAAAAATCTTGTTTCCTGTAAGTGGTTATATAAATCTAAATTGAATGCAAATAATGAAGTTACTAAGTTTAAAGCTAGATTAGTTGCTAGAGGTTTTTCTCAAATTGAAGGCTTAGATTATACTGAAACTTTTTCTCTCATTGCTAAAATGCCTACTATTAAACTTGTTCTTGCTTTAGCTTCTAATATGAATTGGCCTAATCATCAAATGGATGTTAAAAGTGCTTTTCTAAATGGTGATTTACATGAGGAAATTTATATGTCTCAACCTCCTGGTTTTGTTAAGGAAGGTAATTAACATTTAGTTTGCAAGTTAAGGAAATCAATTTATGGTTTGAGATCTCCTAGGGAATGGTATTCTAAGATTAATGCATTCTTTCTTTCTCGAGGTTTCTTTAGAAGTAAAAATGATCCAAATTTGTCTAATAATAGTGAAGATGACATTGTGATTATTATTTTATATGTAGATGATTTAATTCTAACTTCAAGTTCCAATAATTTGATTTTTGAAATTAAGTTTCAACTCAATCAAAAATTTGAAATGACTGATTTAGGACTTTTACATTATTTTTTGGGAATGCAAATTTGGCAAACAAGTAATGGTATTTTTCTATCTCAAAGTAAATATGCTCAAGGTCTTTTAGACAAGTTTAAAATGAATGATGGTAACCATGTTTCAATTCCTATTGAATTAGGCACTAAGTTAATGCTTGATATGCAAACTCCACTTGTTGACCCTACTTTGTATAGACAATTAGTTGAAAATTTGAATTATTTAACTCTTACTAGGCCAGATATTGCTTATAGTGCTGGTTTTGGTTTCAAGATTCATGTCTAAACCTCAACAAACACACTTTAAAGTTGCTAAAATAATTTTAAGATATATTAAAGGAACTATTAATGTACGTTTGTTTTATGATGCAAATTCTGATTTTACTGATTCCGATCTAGGTGGAGATCCCAATGATGGGAAATCTACTTGTGGTTATTATTATATTTTGTTGGTTCAAGGGCAATTTCTTGGAATAGTAAAAAACAACAATCTACCTCTCTTGGATCCACTGAAGTAAGGTACAAAGGATGCACTAATGCTTCCAAAGAAGCCTTGTGGTTTAGAAGACTACTTGAAGATTTGGGTCTACCTCAACATGAACCAACTCCATTGTAATGTGACAACCAAAGTACCATTTCCTTGGCTAAAAATCCTGTTTTTCATGCAAGGACAAAACACATTGCTCTCCAACGCCACTTTATTAGAGAACAAATTGAAGACAAGCAAGTTTCACTCCTCTATTGCAAGGGGGAAGACCAAGTTGTAGATATTTTGACCAAGCCACTTTGTAAAGAGAAGTTCCAATATCATTGTAAAAATCTTGGTTTGCAACCCATTGAAGGGTTTGATGTAAACTCCCCAAGTAAAGCTTAAGGGGGGGTGTTAGAATATTTAATCTTTACTTGGCTTAGGTTTTTTTGTATTTAGTTTGGGATATTCCTTTGGAATCCCTACATGTAATTTGTCCTCTCATACATGTGTGAGGACAAGTAATTTCTTTTATTTTCCTTTATTCAGTAATATTAGATTTCCTCCTTAAGAGGATGTGGACACATGACACACATTTTATGAATGGTGGCATTCATAGATTTGGGAATTACTTTGTAACTCCTCTCCTCGTCTCTATTTAAGAGATGTCTCCTCTTTCATTTCTTCTTAATGACAATATTGTAAAGAGCTTCTTGCTCCCCCCCTCTCTCTCTCTCATTTTAGGCATTGCCTCATTCATAATTATACAAGGGGTTTTCTTTGCTTTTCCCCTTTCAAAAGTTATTGTGCCTCCTTCTTCACATTTGGGTGATTGCTCCAAGGTTTTTGCATTTCTCTTGGTAACATTTATTTCATCAATAAACTTACTTGGATTTTTTTTTTCTTTCCTTGCTCTTGTATTTTCTTTCAAAAATTATTGGGTATGCTTATCATTTAAAATCATGTATTTTGTGTTTAAACAAAAAAAATATAAATTTATGTTAATTCAAACTATTAAATATGATGAAAAACACATAATATTTAATTATGTAATTCTTTATTAAAAATAAATTAAATTGACTTGTGTCCCAAATATAACCAAATGTTAAATACCATTTTTAATATTTTTATGAAATGATACAATAGATATACACATTTTTAAACATTAATAACTTGTTATATTAAATTGTGATTAAAACTATATCATATATTTATTAATTATTTTTATCTAAATAATAGAAAAGTGTTGTGTCCTCATCCCTAATTTCAATATTATAATAAAAATAATAATAATAATAGTAATAATAATAATAATGAGTGATATTAAAGTTAGGCATGTTCAATAGCACATCAAATTATAATCAACTAAGATAGAGACAACAATAATAAGTGGCATTGGAATTAGAAATTGGAATTTATAACAAAATTTACAAGCAATGTTGTTTTGACTTCCAATTGTACCGGGAATCCTGCAGACATGTTTGGATGCATCTGCTCTAATAAGATTTTGTTCAGTAGATTTTATTTGGGTCAGACAACTATTTCATTCTCTGATGTATTTTATAAGTGTCGTTTTAGGATCTACCCTGGCCGCTAATATTGTCTTGGTGAATTTGTATTATTGTTCTTAAAGATTCAATGTTCTACATTTGTTTCCGACTATCAAGAGTGCATGGATATCTATTGCATATAATAGAAGTGACACAATCCCTTTACACACTAATTTTATGAAAGAAAGTTGTGAATATAAATGGAAAAGCTAGAGAAAACCATGTGCCCATAGACTTGGCATTATCTCTCCAATAGTTTTGAAGGACTAAGGATATATTGGAAATATAAATGGAAAAGCTAGAGAAAACCATGTGCAGTTTGATTTTACAGGGATAAAAGTTTCTGGAAAATAGAGCTAAGAAGTGAACTTCCAAATAAATTGAAGGATTGCATGCCTACAAATATGGCGATGACATTGTAAAAGGGGCAAGAAGATGATGATGATTGAAATAAAAGGGAAAGAGGTTATGGTATGTCTAACAGGTGGATGAAGGTATTTGAGTGAATTTTAATAGAATATTTTTGTGGTCATTTAAGGACATTTTTCAATTAAATGAGCAAGATCTTGGAGTCCCCACTTCATAAGTCAAAAATATAGTTTTAAACTTTTAAATTAAATATGAAGACATTATAATTTTGTGAAAATATAATATAAATATCTTGAAAATTATATTCAATTATAACAAATTGGAGAAGATACAACAAATATGTAAGTTTAATAACTTTATATGTAAATTCTATATGAAAATTAGTGCATAATTACATTAACACTCTAAGATAAATAGATATTGAGTTCTTTCCTTTATAACTATTAAAAAAATCTTTCAAAATACATTTAGTTTTTTTTTAAACATATTCTCAAATTAATTGAATCCTAAAAATATTAATAATGACTACCACCACTCTCATTGAAGAGGAGAAAAACATATTCCTAAATTTTGTAGCTTTATATAACTTTACATGTGAATCCTATACGAAGATGAAGATCAATCCGCAATGAGACTAATGCACTAGCTAGGTTAAACAAATGGATCTCTCATCATTCATGGCCAAAATAAATATCTTCAATTAATGTTTGTAGAAACCTAAAAATGTTTTCAATTAATTAAATAAATATTTTAATTTATTTAATTCATTCATTAGCCTTTTCTTTTCTAAAATTAAATAAATATTTAATTTTTATTTAATAACCTTTCTTTTTTCAACTATTAACTAAATAAATATTTTTGTTTATTTAATTTACATATTATCTTTTTCTTTCTAATCCTAACCTTCCAACTTGTTTACATGAATCATAATCTAAATTCGTAGTTATGTGACAATTGTCTCATTCCTCTTCACTACTCTTTTCTCTCTCCTCTGACAACACAACTACCAAAATCTCACCTACCACTCAATCATAGCCCTTCATTCAAATTAACCTCTTGATCTTATTATTTCTCACCTAACACTCAATCTCATCCCTCCATTTCATTCTCACCTCTTAATCCTATTGATTCTCTTCTAACTATGTAATCATGCTCATTCATCTTTTAACCTCTTAATCTTAACCCTTGATTCTTTTCAATATTTCTATAAAAAAGACTAGTTCTTCTCTACATCCACTACATCCATTATGCCAAAATTTCTCTCGATATTTCATTATCGTTAGCTTTCAGAATATTCACTTGCATTTAATCATTTTAATAGTTCAAAGCCATTAGTGGCAAACCCTTCATCTTCCACTCGAGAGTACTATTGCAGTGACTACTAATTATTTGTAGGATGGAAGAAGATGATTCTGAGAAAAAAGTTGCAGAGATGATGGAGGATAAACCTGAGAAGAAAGTTGCAGAGATGGAGAATGAAGCTGAGAAGGAAGTTGGAAAGATGGCAGGTAACCCTAATAACCTTCCTCGAAAGAGGTTCAGCATAGAAATGCATCCTAATAGTCCTACACTAGTTTCACATAGGAAGTTCCTAAAGCAATCCCAGCTTAACCTGAATGATTCAGAGTTTAGTGACTCTGAGGAAGAAGAAGCCGACTGCAGTCATTTCTACATCAAAGTGAGAGATGCAGAATATAGCCCTGCTTCATCTGCAGGTGATGTAATTTCATCAGCTCCACAAGAAATTTCAAGGAGAGAGGCAAACTATGGTGCTGCTCGTATGGGTGAAACTTGTGATCGTGGATCTTATAGGCTGGAGAGAGCATTTATAGATTTAGAAAATGTTGTTGCAGAAACCCCTCCACCACAGCCGAAGCCATATTCTGGAAAGGCAACTAGGCAACGGTTGCCTAAAAATGTGAGTAATAAGTTGAAGGAGGTCGTCATCTTGTATCTGAAAGAGAAAGGGAGATTAACCCAACAATTGGATGAGCGCGTAGAGAGTATTGTAGGGGGGAGGATGAAGCTCAAATCTCTCAAGACTTTCATCAGAAGAGTAGCTAAACATTATTTTCACAAACAAGCACCGCCTCCTGGCATTCAAATGTAGGAACAGTCATTAATATTTCAGTTCAATATATATATATATATATATTGTAATGCTTCAGATTGACAGTTTTGTATTCAATCATATGATCTTACTTGTAATTGGCTATGCTGCAATTTCACTTGATGGACTAAATTTAAAAGAGTCAGTATATGAAGTTCGTTTTGAGCTTCTTGCACGGTTTTGTCAATCTCTTGCATTTATCGTTGTTGTGTTCTGTTTTTCAACTTTCTCAATTGATCATGGCTGTGGCCTATTAAATTGGTTTCCTGGTTTGGGTTTTCAGCCAGCTGTTGGTATTGTTTCTACATTTTTGCAGTGATTTAGATCTTACAATGATAGTAGTGATACGAGCATCGCGGTTGTGTTGCTTTTACCATTTTATCGGTATCCAGGTCACTAGCTACTTTTTGAAAGGATAATCAGCACCTTACATCTGGTATTACTATACGTTGAGTTAGATTAAACCTCTATGTGGATGCCACGTTAATAAAAAGCGACTCATTTTATTTTAACCAATGGAAAAGTCAAATTCCTTAGAAGATTGTGTAATGGTGTATGAGCAGGGATTTAAATTTTTCATTATGGAGAGCGTTAGACTTTATAAGAAAATAATTTAATTTTTATATGCGATAATATTAAATAGATGCTTTATTTTAAAATGGTAAAAAAATATTGTTAATTTTTTAAGTAAGATTAATTTTAAATTCTCTTTTCAATATTAATTTTGAATTTATATATATTAATATATTTATTTCAATTATATTATATTTTTTATTTACTTATATAATAATATTTTATTTTTATTTTTCTAAATCTATTTTCATAATAAAAATAAGAGTACTACAATTATTTTATAAAATCATAAAAAATTTAATTGATGTATTTTTAAAAAAAATTCATTATCAAGATTTCATTATCCAAAGTTGTAAGGTTATCCTAATATTATTAATTGATAATATATTTTTAAAAATGTGTGGATTTAAAAAAATTAAATTTTTTAAACAATTACTTTTTCATGTATTAATATTCTAAAATGATAACATTTAGTGTTGTTAATTTTGAATGGAATTCTTTTAAAGAGAATCTATTTTCTTTCAAAGTTGTTTTTATATGACTTAAATGTGTACATTCATTAAGGAGCCTTTGAATATATACTATGAGTTCGAATTGGCACCTATAACTAAACAATAGGACATAGACCTTAAAAATGGATTCAACATTTGTTCACATTCTTTTAGGCATAATAAATACAATGATGTACATGGTTAGTCATTTTTTTTGTTTTCTATTTTATTTTATTTCCCCATAGCACTTGTTCTTCACATATTGTACATTCTACAAATTTTTAAATTTTTTGAAACTAACATAAACATAATAACAAATCTCACACTTTGACATAAATCATGATCAATATAATTTAAGAATATAACATTTTTACACAAACAAAATATAGTTTTACCTTATAATTTAAATCGATCTCTCTCTCTCTCTCTCTCTCTCTCTCTCTCTCTCTCTCTCTCTCTCTCTCTCTCTCTCTCTCTCTCTCTCTCTCTCTCACACACACACACACACACACACACACACACACTATTTCTCTCTTCCTCTCTCTATCTCTACTTATCTCTATTTATTTATCTATCTCTCTCTCCCTCTCACCCTCTCTCTACATCTCCTTATATCTCTATCTCTCTATTACTCTATCAAACCATTTATATCTTTCTAAATCCCCCTCTTCCTCTTGGACTCTACAACTCTCTAGATTTTCCTCTTTATCTTTCCATCTCTATCTTTATATCTATCTTTATCTTTATATTGTCTTTTACCTCTCTCTATCTTCCTCTCCTCCTCTATCTCTACACATCTCCCTCCCCCTCTATATCTTCCTAGACCTATATATGTATATCTCTTTTCTTCTCTATCTCTATTCGTCTATATTCTTTGTTCTATCCCCATCTATCTCTATCACATTATATCTCCATTTGTGTCTACCTATACATTTCTCCCTCTCTCTACCTCTCTCTATCTATAACTTTTTATCTAAATCTTTATCTCTTTCATCTCTACTTATCCATCTCTCCTCTCTCTCTTTATTCTCCCAATAGATCAATTTTTTTCCTAATTGACCTTCCCCACCTCTTCGACGTACACATTGAACAGTGAGGTACAATTGCTAGTACATAATTCTAGACAAATTCTAGTTAGAGTGTTTCATATAAGGATCTCGATAGATTTTTTAATGTGGGTTTCATATATATTAGTCTAATGATGTAAATAAATTATAAGAGTAATTAATTTTGATAAGATATTTTGTTGTAACATTTTTTTATACATATTTAGGGATTAGTTGAATAATAAAATTCAATTAGAATTTTTTTTAAAATACTATGAAGACTTAGTTGTTTCAATTTATTAACACATCATGTGGATGTCACTTTTAAATAATGATCTCTATATGCCACTCTTCTTAACATTTAATTTTCATGTCAATCAATTGATCATAAATTTAGAGATTGTCCACTTATTGCCAAAGCCATGTCAATTTCAAATATTGTTACTAAATCAACTAGTATGAATGATATTGAATTAATTATGTATATGGTTGGTACTCATAAGCTTAGTGTAATGCAACAATAAATGGACTAATTGTAATGCCTGCCAAAATGCCCTAGAGAAATAAAGCTAACTAAAAGCAAATAGAGATTAATTTTTTTTAAACGTCATCTAATACAACACGTATATCCATTTACTCATATGCATATAACATCCATACACATGATATACACATATCTAGCATGGACATAAGAATAAAAGCATAATCATATAATCTCATAACACAAGTGGAAATAAACACAACTCAATATCCAACTATCTTCCCTAGGGTATCTCAAAGTCAATACTTATAAAACCACCATAAGAAATATCATCATGATCACTGTTGCAATCCAATGCAATCTAACACAATTATCATCTACTCTTCCATGCATATACATATGATCATTTTCTAATCCACCTATCATGAATGCAAATAAAAATGCTACAATTACCATTAATCCCCTTAAGGTTCATTTTAAAATACCAATCCAAATGTTCCTAATCCCCAATTACTCATTCATTACCTAAGCATCATTGATCCATTTCTGATATGATCTACCACATTACTAATCCATTTCTTTTAACACAACAAACATGCATATGATACCAAGTGCACATCAATAGAACCAATCACATTATTCTCATTAACAATTCAGTATTCAAGATACAATGTGATACATCAATATGTCCTACTACAAGAGTCATTTTCATACCTTAATACATCATCTATCATTATAGTTACACTAAGGAGCATAGCTCTCAAATATAAATGCTATGATCTCATGAAATCTAAAAATGCATATGCTATATGAATCATGCACATCCATCTACTACAAAATGTATCCATAAGCTAAAGAGATGAGAAACCACATCCATGCATAAAAGCTTCCAACAAAGAACATCCCAAAGGAAGAAGGCATCAAACCACCCGACCATGTGGAACCAAAGGAATGAGCTCCCATGCTAGGAGATGACACAATGTCCCATACACACTCTAGACCTAGGCTGGCACCTAACAACCAAAGAGAACTCGACAACTTAAGAACCACAACAAGAAGCATCCAAACACAATAAGCCAAAGCACATCTCATGGCCAATCATGAAACATAGAAAATCCCAAATGCATATCAACAACCATGGCGTAAGGAACAAGGACACATGTAGGAGTGAAGTGTCATCACATACTATCCACATATAGAGGGGAAAATTTGCACCTAGATATACATGTCGTTGCATGTTATCCTCACAGAGAAGGGGAATATCAACCTTGATAGACATGTGGAACTGTCTTAACCTATGAGAGATCAAGGGAGTTTGGTTTGCCATCTCAATGGCCTTCCCAAGCTTATTCTAAAACATTCTCCCTAGGAATAAGTCTTAGGGCTCACATCCAACCTTTGTTATCTATTTTAGATGAATCCTAATTACCCAACCCCTCTAATCAATTATTAATGTTATCACTCATTAAACAAGGAAAACTTCCAATATGTCCCAGTGGTCTAGACTCCAAGCACCCTTACTAGGAACCTCTTAGTATCCTATCTCTCATGACCTCGGTCATCACATGAAATCCCACTACCCCTAACCATGTTCCAATACCTTAGGGTAACACAATAAAAAACATCCAGAAGGAGCTTCAAAAGAAACATCATGAAAGTATCTACATAACATATGAAATATACAGAATCACCAAAACCCAAAATGCTATTACATAAAATGGAGCCTCATAAATAATCAACATGTCAATGAACAAGAGAAAGGAAACATCCACTTAACCATAAACAATATCAAATCCTGAACAACCAGGCTCAACCATCTCGCTGGAGCTAGCATGAAAGCATCCTTTGTAGCAAGGCTTATCAACTTGTTGGAGGAAACAAAACATCCTCAATGACAAGGCACTATACCTCTTGTCAGAGCCATAAAAAATAAATAAAAAACTAAAAATGAGCAACGCCAACTCTGAGAAAACCAAGAATACCAACAAATGCCTTTGGTACAGGAACATACCTAAGTGAATCGACACAGATAGCTGAAATCATGAAAATTACTATTGATAGGGCAGTTTAGCTCATCCACAAGAAATATTAGTGCATAGACAAGTTCTTTTAGTGCATTGACCAATTCTTCTAGCGCATAGACCAAATTAGCGTATCCACTTAGTTAGACTCAAAAAATGGGATTGAAACACAAATTTAACCAAGGCTCAATCTTGGCCTCAAATCACCCCAATAAGGACACAATATCCGTAATAAACCAAGGAAAATTAAACATATAATAATATGAAATACAAATCATAAAATTCTTCTCCTAGATGTAAGATGTGACCTCTGGCAATTCATAGAGAGCCATCACTAGGTGGTAATAGAATAGATCAATCCTAAAGTTCACAATATACCATATACGTGGGACAAATGATAATCAATTTCATATGAAATAATAGATAAATTCTAACATGCCCCAACCAACATTGATTCACAGTAATCTCAGGAAATCCATAGAGTCATTCACGATAGTACACCAATCAATAAATAGAATATCAACATAATTCCCCCAAAACTATATACAATAGTAATAATATTTAACAACTATAAAAATAATTCCCTCAAAACTCCCGCCAAACAATCTTTCTAGAAGACACAGAGAATACAAGCTTTTCCGAAAATGAAATTGCAGAAAAGGAGTAAATTAAACCAACTTGGAAAAAATAGAAGTGATGGTAATGCAAATTCGAAGAAGAATCCAAATTCAAATCCAAAAAACTTCAACCAAGCCAAAATCCAAGAAATCAAATTCTCCAAAGATGTAGAAAAACTCCTAGAAGCCAACCCTGACAATCACACAAGAAATCAAATAAATAATTATACATTAAAAAATTATGCAATAGAATCAGCCAATCAGAATAATGAAAAATACTATATTCCATACCAACCCCATTTCTGAATTCGAGGTAAGAATATAAAATAATATTATTTGCTTACCCCCAAATCTCAACCAATATTAATATTGGGTAGGTAGAAATATAATATTTAATTACTCAAATAGTAACAAGAGAATATAATAAAATAATAACCAATAATATATCAAAGCCAATTATAAATAAATGCCACAATTAAATATAAATCATTACCAACATTAAAAAATAACAATTAAATAATAGATGGCTTACGTCAAACACGAATGCTTTGAAAAGTTTTTAAGAATTTAAAATTTGTCATATTTATCAAGAAGGCAATGGGATGGCAGATGACTTGGCCAAACAAACTTGGTGGAGCACAAAAGTAACATTTGTTAGACAGTTTAGATAGCCGGAAGACAACTAAGAGGGGGGGGGTTAATTAGTTGTCACAGATTACCGGAAGCATTAGCATTTTAAACTTTGATACTGACACCCAAAACAATAATATTGGAATAACAATTAATCCAATTAAGCATAAACAATAATCATAGAATAAATACCATCCACACAACACCAAGATTTGTATGTGGAAAACCTGATAAAGGGAAAAACCACGGTGGGAAGCCTACCCACAGTCAGATAATACTTCTGCAGTAAGTATGTGAATTACAATGAAGGGGCATGCACTTGCAGGAAGGCCAACAGCCTAGAGCATACTGCTCATCACAAAAGGAGGCTCACTGACTACATATAAATCCAGACTATAATCTGGAGAAGTGTTGAACTGCAAAAGATAGCATCTCCTATGCCAGAGTACAGTTCTAGTTAAGCTCAATACCGGAGGGCTAAATCATCTTACATAAACCCAATTCAATCTCCAATGACCGACCAACTCCAATGCCTTAATGATATTACATTATTCGCACATTACATTCCTTGACCATGACCTCTTACATAAACCATGATGATCTATAATGAGATCTTACATCTATTTATACAAACCCTCGACCATAAACAATCAGGTCAGCCACCAGTCAATAAACTAACTACACAATTATAAACCATGTCGGCCTTAGACCAAACAAGTAATCTCAACACATAAGACATTGTAGAAATACATCAATAGGTCTTATCCACACGTTACATTAATGTCGGTCCATAACCTAGATCAATTGGGACCAAGAATAGGTCCACACTCTTTAGCAATGATCTCCAACCGCCAAGTCTCGAACATGATCACCAACAACATCCTGAAACTCCATCAGAAGCTACACCAACACCACTTATGCAATTTATCAAAGATCTCCATCAAAAGCTCTATCGGTGAAACCCTCGCCGAAACCAAAAACCAATCTTCTAAGCAAGAAGGATAGTATCCAATCACTAGACCAAAACCAACTGACCAAATATGAGTATTAGTATCATGAGAAAGCTAATTCCATCACCAGACAATACCGAAGTCTACTGGATCCTGTCGGATCCAAGTTAACCAGAAACTAGTCAACTTACTGGGACCATAAGGGTGTCGGTAAAGCATCCAAACAGCTAGTGTTGACATCAATGACAAAACATCAATGCAACACATAATCAATTCCACCAAATGGCCAACAATCTCCCCCTTTGGCATTGATGGCAACACTAGATGTGAAAAACATCTAAGTACTAGGAAATGTCAAACAAGTCTCTCCCTATGGAAAACAGCCAACAATCATTTGCATAGCTCTGAATATCAATATCTCTCCCCCTATGAATAATATTTCTCCCCCTTTGACATTTATCATTTTAACATCACTATCTCTCTCCCTTTGACATCAATGCCAAAAATATGACAAAAATATCAAAGCAAAAATATAAGCCTCTGAATCTCAAAGCTGACTTCTCCCCCTGAGCAATAGCATCCCACATCAATGCTAGAATAAATATTATTTTTGATAATGCATGTCGGACTGATGCCAAACTACATCAATCAAGTCTCTACTAGAGGGGCAGAAACTCCCAATCTATCTCTCAAGTACTCAAATGATTCCTTGGATAAAGTTTTAGTGAAAATATCTGCAATCTATTCTTTAGTGTTCACATAAACTAGTCTAACTTAATTTTCTTCCACCTTCTCCTTCAAAAAGTTATACTTGATAGATATGTTCTTTGTCTTAGAATGAAATACCGGATTCTTTGATATATCAATAGCACCAAAGTTATCATAGTGAACAACTACCTATGCATCACAATCCACCTTTATATCCTTCAACATTTTCTTCATCCATAACTTGTGTACAGTTAGTAGCAACAACAACATGCTCAGCTTCAGCAGTAGATAAAGAATTTTATGACTATTTCTTGTTGATCCATGAAACCAACTTCTTTCCAAGAAAGAAAACTCCACCAGAAGTACTTTTTTGGTCATCAACATCTCCAGCCCAATCAGCATTTGTATATGCACATAAAGTAAAGTTATCATCCTTAGGATACCATAAGCCATATTATGATGTACCTTGCAAGTATCTAAAAATCCTTTTCACCGCCATCTCATGATTTTCTCTAGGATCACTCTGAAATCTTGAAACAATACAAACAACATTCATAATGTCAGGCCTAGTCTGAGTCAAATAAAGCAGACCTCCAATCATAGATTTGTATCTTGTAGGATTTACCGGTGTAGAAACATCTTTTCTTGTCAATTTCTCACTTGTAACCATAGGTGTACTTACTGGTTTAGAATCTCCCATACCAAATTTCTATAACAATTCCTTAGTATATTTAGTTTGATAGATAAAAATTCCTTTGTTAGTCTGAGTAATCTGCAAACCTAAAAAAAATTCATCTCACCAATCATAGACATCTCAAATTCTTTCTCTATATTCTTAGAAAATTCTATGCACAATTTATCTTCACCTCCAAAAATAATGTCATCAATAAATACTTCAACAATCAGTATATCATCATTAATGATTTTATAATATAAATTACTATCAACATTGCCCTTAGTATAACCAAGCTTCAAAAGATATTTATCCAACCTTGCATACCAAGCTCTAGGTCCTTGTTTCAGTCCATATAAAGCTTTCCTTAACCTGCAAACCATATTAGTATCATCTGATAGTGAAAAACCATTAGGTTGCTCAATACAAACTTCCTCATCAAGATCCCCATTCAAGGATGCACATTTCACCTCCATTTGATAAACCTTTTATTTTTTATAAGCATCATAGGCAAGAAATAATCTTACAACTTCAATCCTAGCTACTGGTGCAAAAGTCTCTCCAAAATCAATTCCTTCCTTCTACGAATATCCTTTACAAACCAATGTAGCCTTATTCCTTATAACTTGACCATCCTCATTCAATTTATTCCTAAAAACCCATTTATTTCCAATAACATTTTTATTTTTAGGTCGGGGAACCAAAGTCCATGTGTTATTTTTCTCAATTTGATTTAATTCTTATTTCATAGATTTTAACCAAAATTCATCTTTACATGCCTCAATTATTGATATCAGCTCAACTTGTGAAAATAAACATACCTCATTAGTTGTTACTCTTCTTCTTGTCATCACTCCATTACTCTTATCCCTAATGATTTGATCTTCAAAATGATTAAATCTCACATGCCTAGGAGTCTTCTGACTCATTGTTCCTCTTCCCTGTTCTTCAGTTACTGTATAATTTTCTCATGTTGTCGGAGTAACTGGTTCAACTCTTTGTTCTGGTAAAGGTGCTACCGGTTTAGATATAATCATTTCCACTGTCGGTTCCTTCTCATAAACTTTGATTTGACTTCAGTTTATCTCATCTACTTTGACATTAGCACTCTCCACAATTCTCTGCAATCTCTTGTTATAACGTCTATATGGTTTTATTTCATTAGAATAACCAAGAAATATGCCTTCATCACATCTAGGATCAAAGTTTCCAATAGTATCATCTCTCATGATATAACATTTACTACCAAAATTTTGAAATACTTAACTGTAGGTGTATTGCCAAACCATAATTCATATGGTGTCTTACCGGTTTCTCCTTTGATATGTACTATGTTGAATGTATAAACCACTGTACTCACTGCTTCTCTCTAGTAGATATGAGGTAGATTAGCTTCCATCATCATTGTTCTAGCAGCATCCAAGATAGTTTTGGTTTCCTTTCCACAACTCTATTTTGCTGAGGTGTCCGAGGAGCAGAAAATTGGCTTCTTATACCATGGTTGTCACAAAAGTTATTAAGCTCACCGGATGTGAATTATCCACCATGATCTGATCCTGAACATTTAATCTTCAATCTGTTTCAGTTTCCACTTTAGCCTTAAAGATTTTAAACTTTTCAAATGCTTCATATTTTTCCTTCAAAAAAGTAATCCATATCATTCTAGAATAATCATCAATGATCAACATGAAATATCTATTACCATTAAAATTTTTAACTCTAGCAGGGCCACACAAATTAGTATCAATAAGATCAAGAACATCATTTGATTTATCTTGTATACTCCTAAAAGAGGTTTTGACCTATTTACTCATTTGACATTCTTTACATACTGGATTATAGGGCTTCATAATCTTAGGTATATCTCTAACAGCCTTAGTTGAACTTGTTATCACTGATTAAAAATAGGCTTTTCTTTTCCCATGATTGGCTATGGTTTGTCGAAATTTTGAATAGGGTGTAGTTTCAAATGCTTCAGCTTTGTTTTTGACCTCAAGGGTTTAAGGGTTTTTGATTTTAGATCCTCTTCTGTCTGTTTTAAACCCTCTGGTTTCTAATCTTTCGTTACTTTATTCACTTAAGTAATGGGTCATGCGGTCGTAGGAAGTGTCCCCCCTTGTTGTTTGCCTAGGCGGTCATGTTAATTAATTGAAAAATTTATGCCTCATATATTTTTCTCCTAAAGTTGTCAGGCCCAGTAACTGGTGCGCATCTCACGGGTGGATCCATGGCTCACGTTATTTCGCTAGGCGAAGTTACGCATAATTTAAAACTAGCGAAGTTGCGAAAATGACATGGCATGCTCCATAGACGGTCCAGCTGGTTGATGATAGCAAGTAAAATGATAGCACGTGGCGTAAGTTACAACAGTCAGCAGGTTAGGATTAAAGGCTAAAAGACGGGCCCCAGAGGTGAGTTAGGTCACAGTCAGGAGATGACCTGGCGGGTATAGCTGTCAAGAATAAATTGTGGCCCTGTGGTTTTCTCTCGACAAATGAAAAAGTGACAAGTCAGCTCCGAAGGTGACTGGGCGACAGGTGTTCACAATGAGTCAACGGGCCCACCCCTCCTGAAAGCCTTTTCAGATGATTAAATGTCGATCAACTTAAGAGATGATCCGACGGCCCGCGCTATTTCGCAAGGGTAAGATGCTCGTTCTTTATACCCCATGAAATAGCGAGAGTGCATGAGAGCCGTCCATGTGTCATGATGGAGGACCCGGAGGATATAGCTGTCAAGAGTTTACTGGAGCCCCATGGTTTTCTTTCGGCGTATAAAAAAGTGATAAGTCAGCTCTGAAGGTGACTGGGCGACAAGTGTTCACAGTGAGTCAGCGGGCCCACCCCTCTTGAAAGCCTTTTCAGACGATTAAATGCTAATCAACTTAAGAGATGATCCAACGGCCCATGCTATTTCACAAGGGTAAGATGCTCATTCTTTATACCCCGTGAAATAGCGAGAGTGAATGAGAGCCGTCCACGTGTCCGGCAGCACGTGGTCTAAGAAGAAAGTTGTGGGCCCGCCAAGGTGGAACTGGCAGTATAAAAGAAAGACACGTGGCCAGTATCAAGTAGAATGCGAAGGAAATTTTAAGGCCAATGGTTGGGCGCCATGTGGTATCATGTAGCCAATAGAAAAGCGGGACCCAGCGCGGAGCCAAAGCTGTTAGTTAATCTAACGCTCGATCAAGTTTCTTTTGATCGGACGGTTGGCGCTATTTCGCAGGATCAAGCTGCCCGATAGTTATGCTTCGCGAAGTTGCGAAAGAGAAAAATGAAACACTTTCAGGAACGTTGTGACCCATTGGAGTGAAAAATATGAATTCTCTTATGAATTCAATTTTGAAGGGATGGCTGAAGCATGCGAAATCAATGTTGTTGTTAAGACCTTGAGTACAATATTTGATTCCCTATCAACCGGGTGAAGATATCTTTTAAAGAATTTTGCAGAAGAGCAGATGCAGAGTTATTTTCTTTAGGTACAGAGTAGGTCGGTTCAGTTGCAGAGAAAATTCCTTCAAGCAAAGAACAGGTTCTCTCGTATTCTTGTGTACCAATTCCTATGTAGTGTTTTAGATAAGATAATTGATTCATCACAGAATTGTTTAAAAGTGGTATTCATTTCTTACATTTTCAAAATTGCTCCTAAAAGAGAATTTTCAAGCAAAGTTAACTATTCAGAAAGGAGTGTTTGTGATGATTTTTTACAACAGTTGACGTTGTCAACTAATCAGGCATCAAAGGCAAAAGAATTAGTGCCCAAGGCTCCCCATTTAAAGATAGGAGAAGGACTATATGACAAGGGTAACTGGTTGAGAGACCCATAGGTTGGATTGTCTGGGTTAGGGTTGTTTAAAGTTGGATTCGGAATGAGAAATTCTCCTGCCCAGCAAAACAGTATCTGGGAATTAGATGTCGGGAAATTAGTAGTCCCAGGGGTATTTATGGACATAGATTTGCTGACCCAAATTGCGCTCAACTATGATCCAGTCACAAGAAGCATTCGGGATGTAAATGGGAAAACCCTTGTTGAGATTAATGCTGAAGAGTTCAGGACAGCTTTTTGGCTTAATGAGTTCACCAATTTTCTAGAACCTATAAATTTCACATCATTAGCCCAAATTTACGGTGCACAGAGGAGTCATCTCAGGAATGGGCCTCTTAAGGAGTTTTTTGTGAAAATAGGAGGGTTAACAGTTGTAGGACCCAACACACAAGAGCCCTTTTCATTAAGTATGTTCACCCTGAGGGCTAAAGGAATGTATTGGGAACTTTGCCAAGTTTTGGGAGAAGATGCTGAAGCAAATATGTCGAATCATTACTTGTTAATGATTGCTTAGATTTTGAATCCTTCTCTTCCAATTACATTTGATTATGCCTCTTTTATTGTTGATGCTATCCATGGAGGGTTAATAGGAATCAAGAATGGAAAGGTGGATAGGCCTTTCGGATGGTACTCACTCCTGATGCATCTTTTTCTCTTCAAAGGTGGTGATTACTTTGCCAGTGGACTGGACCTTGTTAAGGAGAAGGAAGGAGAAAAAATGCCGGTACAATTATGCAGTACTGTGTTGTCATGGGATAGAGAGGATGCTAGTTTTTTGAAGTTTGATAAATATTTTGCATCCAAGATAAGGACTCTCCTCTGCTCTGAGAACCCAAGAATCCCCAAAGTTCTTCTGGAATTCATAAGACCAAAAGAATTCGTAGAGAACATAAAAATTGTTCATAACTGGGGTGACATTTACTTGTATCCAGTCTCCATAGTTTTCAAAGTGTTTGGTTTCAGAGGCACCCCATTTTTGCTACCTTACCAGGTCCCTCTCAAAGTGAGAATCACAGAGATCCTTAGACAAATTGGTGGCTTACAAGAGGCAGAGTTGACAGGCAGGGGTAAAGGGACTATTTTCCCTGCAGCTACCATAGCTCACCAATTTGTAATAACAAAAGGAGGCTAGAATTGCTTTGAGAATTTCCTCAAGCCTTATCATTTGTGCACTGTAGTGTCCAGATGTGCTGATCCAGAAGACTTCTTCAATGGTATGTGTAGAAAGAAGGTAGCATGCAGAGGTAGGCCTCATCAATTCCAGTTTCCTGAAGACCTCATCAGAAATGAGTTTGATCTAGATGAGCAAGAGCTAAGGAAAGAGAAGTGGGTGGCTTATAAGAAAGCCTTGGATTTTGTGCATCAGTTTGATGCCAGCTATGACCTATTGTCTAGCTTTTTCCCACTGGAGGAGAAAATAAAGTTTTTGATTGTTTGCTTTGAAGATGTGATGGAGACACTAAAGGAGAAGAGGGAAGCTGTAATCAAGAGCAACCCTGAGAAGGCAAGAATGATCCGAAGTAGGTCAGCTTCCAGCAAAGAAATCCCTTCTGGTGATTATACACTGCATAAGAAATCTAGTTACAGTGTGTTGATGCCTACAACAGGGGAGTCCTCTACCTCCAAAGGAAAGAGGAAGATACAAGATGTCATTGATATCAAAGAAAGCCCAATGAAGCAAAGGGTGGGGAAAGAAGTACAATCAAATACACCTTTGTATTCCCCATCCCAATCCCCTATCCATATAGAAAATGAGCAAGCAGCAGCTGAGCAACTCCTACAGTTAGGTAGTCTAGGGGAAACTACATACACTTATGATGAAGTGGAGGAAGGAATGCCAGAAGAACCCATTGCTGCTGAAATGGATATCACTACCACTAAACTCAAAGGCCAGGAGTGGGATCTTGAGATAATGCAGGCAAGTAGTGCCTTTTTAGCTGATAACAATTTTGTTGCATCAGAAGCATTTATGCAATTTATATGGAAACAACACATAGATAATTATAATGCTAGATGTGAAAAGAGAAAGGTTGAGTAGCCTAATAAGGATCCAGCCCTGGTAGAAGAGGAGATAAAGCAAGAGATGATGGAAGAATTCAAAACCATCACCCCTGAGTAGGGAAGAGATATGGTAGCACAAGCTAGAGTGCTTATCTTACCCGAATGGGATATAGCAGACACCTTGGTATTAGATGCAATGAGAAAAGAGACTAAACCCATGGAGGGGATTACTTTCAATAAGGATAATGCTGCACTTGTCATGTGGTCTCTCAAAAGAAATGAGAATAAGAAAAGAAAAGACACCCTAGGGTCAAGTTACCTTGGTGGGATGATGGTGAAGATAGTGCAGAGTACAACGGTAGTGGAGGCTGCTAGCACTGTGTTAGAGACTGCAAAATTTAGTGTTGCAGTAGCAGAGAAGGAAGCCAAAGAGAAAGAGGCCCTCCAAATCAAGTGGGAAACAGTTTTGAAGGCCTATAGCAATGCCAAGGAGGAGGTAAGAGGTAAGGATAGCATCATTGCCAAGCTGCAGAGCCAGTTGACTGGACAATACATTCAAGGTGAGTGTTCAACACTGATGATTTTCTCTTCTCCTGCAAGACCTCCACCTACTAGCCCTATCATTGAGTTTTCATCATCTCCAGCACCCTCCAACTCTCAAATGATTGAAATCACTCCCCAAGAATTAGAAAACTTGAAACAAGCTCAGGCCTTATATGCAAAGAAGTATGAGGAGAGAGTAAGGGCTACAATTTCCAGTTTTGCAGATACAATAAATGCCTCATTGCTTTACAACAATGTAGGTAAAATTATGGATATATGGAATGAGCTCAGGAGAGACAAGGCCATTTTGACACCTATTTTTGATAAATGGGGGCCTAAGGAGCAAGATTTAGAGTTTATGTGTGTATCCTGTGATGAGGCAAGGGCCAATCCCATCATCAAATCCACTTCTGATGTCGCTAAAGTCTTTGTACAATTAGTAGCAGAGGTGGATAATGTTGATAGGAAGGTTAATTTGTGCAAAAAGGAGTACACTGATCAAGTTTTTGAGTTGCCCCCAAGAGTTTTTGCTAGCCCAGATCAATTAAAGGACAAACCAATGTGGCTTAAGGAGATAGAAGCTAAATTGTCAGCAAGAGTTAAAAGAATTATTGATCTAGATGATGCTTCTTTCTTTGTTGTGACAATACAAGAGATAGAGAAAATTAAGTCACATTATGGCTTTCTCAATTCAGCAGTCAACAAAATAAGAAATTCTTGGAAAAGGTTGACTAAGACCAAGGATAAAGTGATTAATTTCTCATGGCTGACAGAAGAGGTGTATGGTGAGTGGACAACTAAATATGCCACCCATGATCTAGAATAGCTGGAGAGCACCCCTAAAATGGTAGAAGAGGTTGCAACTGAACAACTTGTTGAAGAAGTTGCAGAGGCCGAAAAGAGCTTGTAACTGTTTTTTTGCGAAAAGCTTGTAACCTCTTTATTTTGAAAGAAATGATTGTAACAAACTCTCCTCGAGAAGTCCGAAGCTTTGTGCATCCATGTTATAAATGGATACTAGGACTAGAGGAAGGGAGATCGCAAAGAATTGTAAGAAAATGCTGCAGAAATTTATCTGAGCTTTTCTAAGTCTAATGGGGAATATTCCAAATTTCTTGTAATATTTCTTGAACTAAATATCAATATACAGACCATTGATTTTTGAGTGAAGCTTTGTGTTGTCTTTAAGTGTGTTTACAAGTTTGTTTACTGTTTTCATTCTGAATAATCTAGGGTTGTTCTGTTTGAATGGAATTGCAAAGCAATTTTAGTAGAAGTGTTTGTTAGCTTTTCTCTTTAGGAGGGAAATTAAAGATGCGGGGATCACTCATACCAGTAAACTCTTTGGAAGAGACGTTGAATTTTGATGATCATAGCTTAATTTGGAATGCATAAATTCCTGTAGATGTCAGGCATATACAAGGATTAATAGAAACTAAGCCAATGGGACGCATAAAGATGTTTTGTTTGAGGAGTATTATCTGAGTTTAGATGACTCTGTGACCTTGGATAAGGCACTGGTATTGATTGAAGTTGTTTATTGCATGTTTTTTTGATCGAAATGTTGAATTTAAGTATAATTTCCATTCTTTGTTTTCAGTTGATTTCAAGGTGAATAGATCCACTGGTTTTCTGGACTGGTTTGTTGTGGGTTATGTTTTGAAAGTGTGAATTCGATTCACAAAGGTATACCCACCTGGGCTCTGAGTAAGTCTGAAGTGTAGAAGGTTCAATCAAACCTTGTCATATGTTGTCTTGAGAATTTCCTTATCTTTGATGTCTCTTTTGCACCAAGTTTAATCATATTATTTTAAGGATGTTAAAGGGAATCAGATTTTGAAGACAACAAAAGTGGCGACTCTGCTGGGGAGAGTTACAATAAAGATATAAACACAGATCTGTGTTGAGGTGTGTAAAGAAAATTGTTGTGTGTTTGTGGATAAGACTGCTTGTTTTCATTATTCCCATAGTTTTGTGGGTGGCGACTCTGTTACTTTTGAACCAGTCCTTGTGAGATACATTCTTTTCTTAAAGGAAGACAAGCGAGATTCAAGGAGCAAAAAACACAAGATCATTCATGAAGAAACATCCTCGTGAAACTTTGCAAGAAGGTCTGCCAGAATAGTCACGGAGAGGTCAAAAGAGATCTGTGTTGCATGAGCCATCAAATGCTACTTGGGTGCAGAAAAACAATAATACTGGTAAGATGCCTGATCGACCTGTCTATGCAAAGTCTAATTCATCTTCTAGAGATTCGGAGCATGATATTTTAGGTTTCCATTCGGGATTGTTTGGAAATATTAATGATGCACCTATTTTAAATCAAGATCTATCTCATGTTAGTGTTTCTGCAAAAGATAGAACTAGTTCAAATGCAATTAGGCACTCTGTTCCTAGGACAATTGATGGGAACATTAGTCTGATTGACATAGATCAAGTTAATGCATCAGACTCTGAAGAAAACTTCCCTGATGAGGATAAAGTGTCTCAAGAGATTGAAGATTTAAATAGAAGAGTCCATCATTTAATATCCTTAAGAGCCCAAAAGGAGGCAAATAAAGAGAAGGAAGTTAAAGCCAAACTAATAGAAAGAGATAGGCTTCTTAGACAGATAGCTGATCTTGAAGTACTTGCTAAAGAGAAAGAAAAAAGTGACGAGGAAGGCCCTATGATTAGAGAAATTCTAATCCCCAAAACTAAACAAGCTTGTAAGTCAGTAGCCCAGCCACCTAGGGAAGTATTTAATGACTCCCAGTTTCCAAAAGCCAATCTACATAAAGGAAAATAGAAATGGGTAGATGATGGAATAGAATCTAAAACTGCAAAAGAGATCTCTCATAGGATTCTAGCACATGAGAGAGAGATGGAAAGGATGAGGAAGGAAAAGGAAGATCTCCAAATGGAACTGGAAAAGGCTGAGTTAGAAGCAGTGAATCAGGAAGTAAAAAGAAAGATTAATTACTTAAAGGCTCCCCCTATTACATTCCCATCAGAAGATCTTAGCAAGCCTAATCCCCAACACATTTCCTTTCCTCAGGTTAATACTCAACTTGCAGTACAAGCTAATATTGCCTCAGTAAGCCAAATACCCGTGAATAAACAGTACACCCAAGCACCTCAATCTCCAATCCCAAAAGCTAAAATGACCATGGGAAATAATAGTGCTATTACCCCTTTTCAAAGAAGATCAATCAATCTAGAACAATATAGACAATTTTTCTTTGATGGGATCTCGGGATATCCAAATCATGTTCCCACTGAGTTAAGAGACAGACTCCATAAATTTGTTGGGAACAATGCAATTAGTGCTGAGGAACATCTGAAATCTTTTGGGGATCTAATAAACGATTATGAGATAGTAGATGAAGATGTTATTATGAAACTATTTGTTCAATCCCTGGTTGATGATGCAAGAGATTGGTATAGAGGTCTTCCAGTCAATAGCATAGGTTCATGGGAAGATTTTAAAAATTGCTTTCAAGAGCAGTATGGTGACAAGACTAATGTGAGTTTCATGCTAAATGAGTTCAACAATATCAGAAAATTTGAAAATGAAATGGTCACTGATTTCAATGCCAGATTCTAGAAAGCCATGCACAGATTGTATCAAGTGATGAGGCTAGATGATAACATGTGTCTTAATACATATTACAATGCATTTGATTCCAAAATGGCCTATATCTTGAGAGATAAAAATCCTCATAACCTAAGAGATCCTTTTAGAATTGCCATAAATGTAGAAAGTAACAGAAAAGCATCTAGAAAATTAGGAAGAAGGATAGATGGTAGATTATGGCAAGAAACCAAATAGCAACCTAATAAAGTTGCTAAAGAGAATGATAAAATAGAGAAATTGGTTACTGCTATGAAAGATTTGACTGCCAAGGTTAACAAAAATGATAAACCTCATTATAACTGGCAAGATAGACCCCCTAGATTACATGATATGTCATATAATACCAATTGGAAGGATGGTAAACCCCAAATTGAGAAGCCCAAAATTACCCAAAGTCAAGACACACCAGATTCTTTGAAATGGAAAACTGTTCACAATATAGAAAATACTCCTTGGTGTATTGCTTGTGATGGACCACATTCTCCTCATCAATGTGCAGTGGCTCAAGCTCTTGAAGAATCTATGAGACCAGAAGCAGAGCTTGACATTAATATGTTTGAAACCATCGTAGAAAGGAATGAGGAATCCGTGCAAAGTGAATACAGTGATGTGCTGGATAGTGAAAAGCTAGTGCAAGGACAGTTAGCCTTAGGTTGGCATCTTACATTGAATGTGGTAACAATTGAAGATGAAGAGGTTCATCTTAGGAGGCCTAGTGAGGAAGAAGTTAGAAATCTCACTAAGGCTGCAATTTCCAAAGCAAAACATAATTATAATCTAAGAAGCACTAAGAGAGACATTGATCAGGGTGAGCCGGGTTCTATGTTTGTAAAGGAAGTTACAAAAAGGGGGGCATCAAGTAGTGCTACTACTGTTCCTAAGGTCGGTCAAGAAAAAGGGGAACAAGTTAAGGATGTACATAAAGGTAAAGATGATAAAAATATTGGTGATGTACAAGGAGTAGAGACAGTGAAAAGGGCAAGTCAATTCAAAACAGAAAAAGTTAGGGTTAATAATGAAAAATGCAATAGTTCTACATTTGATATGGCCCAAGCTTTAACTCAAATGAAGGTCACTGTTCCATTAGTAGAATTGCTAAAGATTAAAGAACATAAGGATGCAGCTTTGTCTTTATTCTCTAGTATATCTGATAGTGACACAGTATTACCCACCGGTTTAGCTAAAGTTGGAAAGGATCAAGAGTTCCAAACCCCAAAGGTTTATGTTGGAGCCACTGTCACTCAGGAGCCTTCTCAGGTAGATCCCTTCTATGTTACCTTGTTAGTCAATAACCGGTTGATTAAAAACTGCATGATAGATTCAGGAGCTACTACTAATGTAATGCCCTATGGTGTTATGAAAGAATTATTGTTATCAGTAACCACTGTGTATGGGAAATGCTATGCCATGGATAACAGAGAAGTACCTATGATAGGTACAATGAAAGATGTAGAAGTAAAAATAGTAGCATTTCCTGAAGCCACTTACAAAATGGATGTTATTGTTATTGACACAAAACCCCACTATGGTATGTTACTTTCCAGGCAGTGGGCAGCAGCAGTAGGGGGAAATGTTCAACTGGACTTATCTTATGCTACCATTCCTATTAGTGGCAATCAGGTCAAATTATACAGAGAGCCACGAGCTCCTAGGGTAATTGAAAATGTAGACCCTAGTATGCTTAATTGTATGACCGATGTAGATTTAGATAACTTTAGACTTCAACCAATTTCACCTCAATTGAAGAATACAGACCCTATTGTAGTCGAGCTACAAGCACAGCAGTATAGGTTGTGGCAGATGTATTTTGATGGAGCTTGCTCCAAAGAAGGATCTGGAGCAGGGGTTCTTTTTGTGTCCCCGTCAGGTATAACTTTTAAATTTATTGGCATTCTAGTGCACAAATAATACTGCATAGTATGAAGCCTTGTTACTAGGACTTGAGGTTGCAAAAAGGCATGGAATCCAACTATTGAAAGTAATGGGGGATTCAGAATTGGTTGTTTCTCAGGTGAGATCTAAATATGCATCCAAGAATGATAGATTAAAGCAATATAAGCATGTTGTTTGGGATGTTATTGAGCATTTTGATGCATTTTCTATTAATTGGATAGAGCGAGCAAAAAATATTATGGCAGATTTCCTAGCTAGTGTTGCTTTAAAAAATGATGATGCAATGCTAACTGGTATTTCCACTGTGGAAATAAAATCTAGGCCTGCTATTCTTGATAATGTGTACAATTGGCAAGTTTTTGCTGATGATGAAGATATTCTTAGGTTTCTCCAATGTGTTGATGATTATGATGGATAAAAGATTGATTGTAATGCATTGATGGAAGTGGTAGACAATAGAGAGACAGTGTTTGGAAATGATGTGGTCCAGTTGGAAACCAATGAAATACCTAAAGGGTTGGTGGAGCTGGAGAGCATGTTTAGTTATAATGATATTTATTTACATCAACAGTCTACCACCAAGTTGGAAGAGTTAGAGGAGGTAAACCTGGGAACAGAATCATCCCCTAAGTTGGTATATATTGGAAAGAAACTACCCCCTCATGTCAAGACTAACCTTATTAATTTATTGAAAAGGTATAAGCATGTCTTTGCTTGGTCTTATGAAGTCCTAAAGGCGTATAGACAAGATCTTTTTCAGCATGAAGTTCCTTTACTTCCAGATGCTAATCCTTTCAGATAGAAACAGAGGCCTATCAATCCCTTGTTAGAAACTAAAATGCAACAAGAGTTGACCAAATTGAGAGAAGGGGGGATTATCAAACCAATAAGGCATTCTTCATGGGTCTCCAATTTGGTCCCAGTGAGGAAGAAGAATGGAGACATCAGATTGTGTGTAGATTTTAGGAATCTAAATGTTGCTTCCTTGAAAGATAACTACTCATCCCCAAATATGGAAGCCATGCTACAGAGAGTGACAGGATGTGATCTTTTATCCATGATGGATGGTTTCTTAGGATATAATCAAGTGTTGGTAAAGGAGTCTGAATAGTTTAAGACAACTTTCAGTACTCCATGGGGAACTTATGTATATGTGAGAATGCCATTTGGATTAAAAAAAGTAGGAGCTACATTTCAGAGAGCTATGGATGTAGCTTTCAAAGAGTTCATAAACATCATCATGGTGGTTTATCAAGATGATCTAACTTGTTTCTCTAAAAAAGTTGATGATCATTGTGGACATCTAGAGAAGGTGTTCAATAAAGCCTTGTAATTTGGTGTATCACTGAATCCCAAGAAATGTCATTTTGGGGTCACTGAGGGAAAGTTATTGGGACACATAGTCTCTAAGGAGGGGGTAAGAATAGACCCTGAGAGAATTGAAGCAATCAATAGGGTGTCTGAACCTAAAAATGTGAAAGGTATCCAATCCTTTTTAGGTAAAGTAAATTTTGTTAGGAGATTCATTGCAAACTTCGCAGAGATAGTGAAGCCTATCGTCAAATTGCTTAAGAAGGATACAAAATTTTATTGGGATCAAGAAGCTTCAAAAGATTTTGCTGAGATTAAGAAGGCAATCTAGGAGGCACCAGTGTTGAAATCTCCTGATTATAGTAAGCCTTTTTCTCTTTTTTCTTTTGCTTCATATCATACGGTGGTTGCAGTATTACTACAAAAGGACAGTGAAGGATATGAACATCCCATAGCCTTCTACAGTAAGTCTTTGCAGGCGGTAGAACTAAAATATGAAACCATGGAGAAACAAGCTTATGCCCTAGTTAAAGTTGTTAAGGCTTTTAGGCCATATTTAGTGAATGCAAATATCATTGCCTATGTCCCACATGCTGCAGTTAAAGATATTTTGTCTCAGTCTGAGGTTATTGGGAAGAGATGCAGATGGATTAATAGAATTCAGGAATTCAACTTGGAGATAAAGATCACCAAATTGGTGAGAGGTTTAGGTTTGGCTAAGCTCATGACTGAGTCGAATCTCATGAATGTAGAAATATACAATGTTGAGGTTAGGGATGCTTTGGTCACTAGTATTGAGAGGCAACCCTGGTACACAGAGATAATCCAAATTTTGAGAGGTGGTACACTCCCAGAAGAATTGACATACAATCAGAAAAGAACTCTGAAACTCAAGTTGCAAAAATATGTGCTCATTCAGGGTGATCTTTTCTGGAGAAAAAGAGATGGAGAGTTACTAATGTGTTTGGATGAATTTCAAGCTAAATAGGTGTTGACTAAAATGCATGATGGAGTATGTGGAGGTCACTATTCTGCTAAGACTACTGCTGGTAAGATAATTCGGGTTGGGTATTATTGGACCACCTTATTTAAAGATACCCATGCATATGTTCGGAGATGTGACCCATGTCAGAGATTCTCCTCCGAGCTCAAGTATGAAGGAGCCTTACCCCTAAATTTAGTCTCTGTAGAAGCTCCTTTTGTCCAGTGGGGCATTGATTTTATTGGAGAAATTGTTGAGAAGTCAGGGAGAGGTCATGGATGGATCATAGTTGCCACTGATTATTTCACCAAATGGATAGAAGCCATCCCTACAAGAAGAGCTACTAGTAAAGTTGTCATTAATTTCCTGATGGATAATATTGTAACTAGATTTGGAACACCTGCCAAATTGGTGATGGATAATGCCATGTGTTTCAGATCAGAAGAATTTGTAGGCTTTTGTACTAGTCATGGTATACTCATGTCATACTCTTCACCTTATCACCCTCAAGGGAATGGACAAGCAAAATCTAGTAATAAAAGCCTGTTGAATATCATCAAGAAAATCTTAGAAGAGAATAAAAGATCTTGGGATCAAAAGCTGAAGTTAGCTCTGTGGGTAGATAGAATAACAGTTAAGAAATCCATTGGAATGTCACCTTTTGAATTAGTTTATGGTGCCCAAGCCAGATTGTCGGTAAATAACCTTCTTCCAGTGTATAAGTTTTTGCAAAATGAGGACATGGAGGTATCTAAACCAATGGAAAACAGAATGATCCAAATTGTAGAAATGGAGGAGCTTAGGACTTCTGCCCATAAGAAAAATCAGAAGATCCAGTTGCAGTCAAAGTATCTTTTTGATAAAAGGACATCACTAAGGAAGTTTCAAATTGATGACATGGTTCTTCAGTGGAATGCAAAAGGATAGGATAAGGGAAAGCATAAGAAATTTGAATCACTATGGATTGGCCCTTTTGTGGTTTGTGACATAAATGGTAAGGATTCATATTTCTTGAAGAATATGGATGATGAAATGCAGGAATTTCCAGTGCATGGACAATTCCTGAAGCATTATTTCTCTTAATGTCCATGCACGGTAGGTCCTTTGTTTGTACATATTTTGTTCCTTTCCTGCTTTTCCGTTTTGGTTTGTGTTTTGGTTTGTTTCTCTAGAGTTTCTGAGTTTTCTTGTGTTGACCTTGCGATCAACCATCCCCAGTCAGAGCCGCTGTTATCACTGATTAAAAATGGGCTTTTCTTTTCCCATGATTGGCTATGGTTTGTTGAAATTTTATATAGGGTGCAGTTTCAAATGCTTCAGCTTTGTTTTTTACCTCAAGTGTTTAAGGGTTTTTGATTTTAGATCCTCTTATGTCTGTTTTAAACCCTCTAGTTTCTAATCTTTCATTACTTTATTCACTTAAGTAATGGGTCATGGGGTCGTAGGAAGTGTCCCTCCTTATTGTTTGCCTAGGCGGTCATTTTAATTAATCAAAAAATTTATGCTTCATATATTTTTCTCCTAAAGCTGTCGGGCCCTGTAACTGGTGCGCATCTCGCGGGTGGATCCACGGCTTGCGTTATTTTGCTAGGCGAAGTTGCGTGTAATTTAAAACAAGTGAAGTTGCGAAAATGACATGGCATGCTACATAGACGGTCCAGCTGGTTGATGATAGTGAGTAAAATGGCGGCACGCGGCGTAAGTTACAATAGTCAGCGGGTCAGGATTAAAGGCTAAAAGGCGAGCCCCAGAGGTGAGTTAGGTCACAGTCAGGAGATGACCTGGCAGGTATAGCTGTCAAGAATAAATTATGGCCTCGTGGTTTTCTCTCAGCAAATGAAAAAGTGACAAGTCAGCTTCGAAGGTGACTGGGCGACAGGTGTTCGCAGTGAGTCAGCGGGCCCACCCCTCCTGAAAGCCTTTTCAGATGATTAAATATCGATCAACTTAAGAGATGATCCGACGGCCTGCGCAATTTCACAAGGGTAAGATGCTTGTTCTTTATACCCCATGAAATAGCGAGAGTGCATGAGAGTCGTCCACGTGTCATGATGGAGGGCCTAGAGGATATAGCTGTCAAGAGTTTACTAGAGCCTCATGGTTTTCTTTCGGCATATAAAAAAGTGATAAGTCAACTCTGAAGGTGATTGGGCGACAGGTGTTCATAGTGAGTCAGCGGGCCCACCCCTCCTGAAAGCCTTTTCAGACAATTAAATGCCAATCAACTTAAGAGATGATCTGACGGCCCATGCTATTTCACAAGGGTAAGATACTCGTTCTTTATACCCTGCGAAATAGTGAGAGTGAATGAGAGTCGTCCACGTGTCTGGTGGCACGTGGTCTAAGAAGAAATTTGTGGGCCCACCAAGGTCGAACTGGTAGTATAAAAGAAAGACATGCGGCCAGTATCAAGTGGAATGCAAAAGAAATTATAAGGCCAATGGTTCAGCGCCACGTGGTATCATGTAGCCAATAGAAAAGCGGGACCCAGCGCGAAGCCAAAGCTATTAGTTAATCTAATGCTCGATCAAGTTTCTTTTGATCGGACGGTCGACGCTATTTCACAGGATCAAGCTGCCCGATAGTTATACTTCGTGAAGTTGCGAAAGAGAAAAATGAAACACTTGTAGGAATGTTGTGACCCATTGGAGCGAAAAATACAAATTCTCTTATGAATTCAATTTTGAAGGGAAGGCTAAAGCATGCAGAATCAATGTTGTAGTTAAGACCCTGAGTACAATATTTGATTCCCTATCAACCGGGTGAAGATATCTTTTAAAGAATTTTGCAGAAGAGTGGATGCAGAGTTATTTTCTTCAGGTACAGAGTAGGTCGGTTCAGTTGTAGAGCAAATTCCTTCAAGCAAAGAACAGGTTCTCTCGTATTCTTGTGTAGCAATTCATGTGTAGTGTTTTAGATAAGATAATTGATTCGTCACAGAATTGTTTAAGAGTGGTATTCATTTCTTATGTTTTCAAAATGGCTCCTAAAAGAGAATTTTCTGGCAAAGTTAACTATTCAGAAAGGAGTGTCTGTGATGATTTTTTAGAATAGTTGATGTTGTCAACTAATCAGGCATCAAAGGCAAAAGAATTAGTGCCCAAGGTTCCCCGTTTAAAGATAGGAGAAGGACTATATGACAAGGGTAACTGATTGAGAGACCCACAGGTTGGATTGTATGGGTTGGGGTTGTTTAAAGTTGGATTCGGAATGAGAAATTCTTTTGCCCCACAAAACAGTATCTGGGAATTAGATGTCAGGAAATTACTAGTCCCAGGGGTATTTATGGACATAGATTTGCTGACCCAAATGGCGCTCAACTATGATCCAGTCACAAGAAGCATTCGGGATGTAAATGGGAAAACCCTTGTTGAGATTAATGCTGAAGAGTTCAGGACAACTTTTGGGCTTAATGAGTTCACCAATTTTCTAGAACCTATAAATTTCACATCATTAGCCCAAATTTATGGTGCATAGAGGAGTCATCTCAAGAATGGGCCTCTTAAGGAGTTTTTTGTGAAAATAGGAGGGTTAACAGTTGTAGGACCCAACACACAAGAGCCCTTTTCATTAAGTATGTTCACCTTGAGGGCTAAAGGAATGTATTGGGCACTTTGCCAAGTTTTGGGAGAAGATGCCGAAGCAAATATGCCGAATCATTACTTGTTAATGATTGCTTAGATTTTGAATCCTTCTCTTGCAATTACATTTGATTATACCTCTTTTATTGCTAATTCTATCCATGGAGGGTTAATAGGAATCAAGAATGGAAAGGTGGATAGGCCTTTCAGATGGTACTCACTCCTGATGCATCTTTTTCTCTTCAAAGGTGGTGATTACTTTGCTAGTGGACTGGACCTTGTTAAGGAGAAGGAAGTAGAAAAAATGCCAGTACAATTATGGAGTATTGTGTTGTCATGGGATAGAGACGATGCCAGTTTTTTGAAGTTTGATAAATATTTTGCATCCAAGATAAGGACTCTCCTCTGCTCTGACAACCCAAGAATCCCCAAAGTTCTTCTGAAATTCGTAAAACCAAAATAATTCGTAGAGAACATAAAAATTGTTCATAACTGGGGTGACATTTACTTGTATCCAGTCTCCACAGTTTTCAGAGTGTTTGGTTTTAGAGGCACCCCATTTTTGCTACCTTACCAGGTCCCTCTCAAAGTGGGAATTGTAGAGATCCTTAGACAAATTGGTGGCTTACAAGAGGCAGAGTTGACAGGCAGGGGTAAAGGGACTATTTTCCCTGGAGCTACCATAGCTCACCAATTTGTAATAACAAAAGGAGGCTGGAACTGCTTTGAGGATTTCCTCAAGCCTTATCGTTTGTCCACTGCAGTGTCCAGATGTGTTGTTCTAGAAGACTTCTTCAACGGTATGTTTAGAAAGAAGGTAGCATGCAAAGATAGGCCTCATCAATTCTAGTTTCCTGAAGACCTCATCAGAAATGAGTTTGATCTAGATGAGTAGGAGCTAAGGAAAGAGAAGTGGGTGGCTTATAAGAAATCCTTGGATTTTGTGCATCAATTTGAATCCAACTATGACCCATTGCCTAGCTTTTTCCCACTGGAGGAGAAAATAAAGTTTTTGATTATTTGCTTTGAAGATGTGACGCAGACACTGAAGGAGAAGAGGGAAGCTGCAATCAAGAGTAACCCTGGGAAGGCAAGAATGATCTTAAGTAGGTCAGCTTCCAGCAAAGCAATCCCTCTTGGTGATTATACACTGCATAAGAAATCCAGTTACAGTGTGTTGATGCCTACAATAGGGGAGCCCTCTACCTCCAAAGAAAAGAGGAAGATACAAGATGTCATTGATATCCAAGAAAGACCAAAGAAGCAAAGGGTGGGGAAAGACGTACAATCAGATACACCTTTGTATTCCCCATCCCAATCCCCTATCCATATAGGAAATGAGCAAGCAGTAGTTGAGCAACTCCTATAGTTAGGTAGTCTAGGGGAAATTGCATACACTTATGATGAAGTGGGGGAAGGAATGCCAGAAGAACGCATTGCTGCTGAAATGGATATCACTAACACTAAACTCAAAGGCTAGGAGTGGGATCCTGAGATAAAGTAGGCAAGTAGTGCCTTTTTAGCTGATAACAATTTTGTCACATCAGAAGCATTTATGCAGTTTATATGGAAACAACACATAGATAAATATAATGCTAGATGTGAAAAGAGAAAGGCTGAGCAGCCTAATAAAGATCCACCCTTGGTAGAAGAGGAAATAAAGCAAGAGATGATGGAAGAATTCAAAACCATCACCCCTGAGTAGGGAAGAGATATGGTAGCACAAGCTAGAGTGCTTATCTTACCCGAATGGGATATAGCAGACACCCTGGTATTAGATGCAGTGAGAAAAGAGACTAAACCCATGGAGGGGATTACTTTCAATAAGGATAATGTTGCACTTGTCATGTGGTCTCTCAAAAGAAATGAGAATAAGAAAAGCAAAGAAACCCCAGGGTCAAGTTACCTTGGTGGGATGATGGTGAAGAGAGTGCAGAGTACAACGGTAGTGGAGGCTGCTAGCATTGTGTTAGAGACTGCAAAATTTAGTGTTGCAATAGCAGAGAAGGAAGCCAAAGAGAAAGAGGCCCTCCAAGTCAAGTGGGAAACAGTTTTGAAGGCCTATAGCAATGCCAAGGAGGAGGTAAGAGGTAAGGATAGCATCATTGCCAAACTGCAGAGCCAGTTGACTAGACAATACCATCAAGGTGAGTCTTCAACACTGATGATTTTCTCTTCTCCAGCAAGACCTCCACCTACTAGCCCTATCATTGAGTTTCCATCATCTCCAGCACCCTCCAGCTCTCAAATGATTGAAATCACTCCCCAAGAATTAGAAAACTTGAAACAAGCTCAGGCCTTATATGCAAAGAAGTATGAGGAGAGAGTAAGGGCTACAATTTCCAGTTTTGCAGATACAATAAATGCCTCATTGCTCTACAACAATGTAGGTAAAATTATGGATATATGGAATGAGCTCAGGAGAGACAAGGCCATTTTGACACCTATTTTTGATAAATGGAGGCCTAGGGAGCAAGATTTAGAGTTTATGTGTGTATCCTGCGATGAGGCAAGGGCCAATCCCATCATCAAATCCACTTCTGATGTCACTAAAGTCTTTGTACAATTAGTAGCAGAGGTGGATAATGTTGATAGGAAGGTTGATTTGGGCAAAAAGGAGTACACTGATCAAGTTTTTGAGTTGCTCCTGGGAGTTTTTTCTAGCCCGGATCAATTAAAGGACAAACCAATGTGGCTTAAGGAGATAGAAGCTAAATTGTCAGCAAGAGTTAAAGGAATTATTGATCTAGATGATGCTTCTTTCTTTGTTGTGACAATACAAGAGATAGAGAAAATTAAGTCACATTATTGCTTTCTCAATTCAGAAGTCAACAAAATAAGAAATTCTTAGAAAAGGTTTACTAAGACCAAGGATAAAGTGATTAATTTCTCATGGCCGACAGAAGAGGTGTATGGTGAGTGGACAACTAAAGATGCCACCCATGATCCAGAACAGTTGGAGAGCACTCCTGAAAAGGTAGAAGAGGTTGCAACTGAATAGCTTGTTGAAGAAGCTACAGAGGCCGAAAAGAGCTTGTAACTATTTTTTTGTGAAAAGCTTGTAACCTCTTTATTTTGAAAGAAATGATTGTAACAAACTCTCGTCGAGAAGTCCGAAGCTTTGTGCATCCATGTTGTTATAAATGGATACCAGGACTAGAGGAAGGGAGATCGCAAAGAATTGTAAGAAAACGCTATAGAAATTTATCTAAGCTTTTCTAAGTCTAATGGGGAATATTCCAAATTTCTTGTAATATTTTTTGAACTAAATATCAATATACAGACCATTGGTTTTTGAGTGAAGCTTTGTGTTGTCTTCAAGTGTGTTTACAATTTTGTTTACTATTTTCATTCTGAATAATCCAGGGTTGTTCTGTTTGAATGGAATTGCAAAGCAATTTTAGTAGAAGTGTTTGTTAGCTTTTCTCTTTAGGAGGGAAATTAAAGATGCAGGGATCACTCATACCAGTAAACTCTTTGGAAGAGACGTTGAATTTTGATGATCATAGCTTAATTTGGAATGCATAAATTCCTGTAGATGTCAGGCATATACAAGGATTAATAGAAACTAAGCCAATGGGACACATAAAGATGTTTTGTTTGAGGAGTATTATCTGAGTTTAGATGACTCTGTGAACTTGGATAAGGCATTGGTATTGATTGAAGTTGTTTATTACATGTTTTGTTGATCGAAATGCTGAATTTAAGTATAATTTCCATTCTTTGTTTTCAGTTTATTTCAAGGTGAATAGATCCACTCTTTTTCTAGACTGGTTTGTTGTGGGTTTATGTTTTGAAAGTGTGAATTCATTTCACAAAGGTATACCCACCTGGGCTCTGAGTAAGTCCGAAGTGTAGAAGGTTAAATCAAACCTTGTCATATGTTTTCTTGAGAATTTCCTTATCTTTGATGTCTCTTCTGCACCGAGTTTAATCATATTATTTTAAGGATGTTAAAGGGAATCAGATTTTGAAGACAACAGAACTGATCTTCACAATGCAATAAAAATTCACATGTCATAGCCTTTTATGCCATAGCCAACTCTCATCAATCAGTGTAATCAAACATGTCTTCTCTTTGGATTTTAAATGAAATATGTTACCTTTTGTCTGGGTACAGGTTGCAATCTCCAAGCCAGATTTGTTAATGATTTTTCATTTTTCATCCTTGAACTATAATTGAAAACCCCTATCTACCAATTGTCCTACACTCAAAAGATTATGCTTCAAATCTTCAACATAATAAATATTGTCATTATTGTTCTTACCATCCAATGATATAGTTCCTTTTCATTTAATCATGCATGCCTTGTCATCTCCAAATCTAACTAGTCCACCATCAAATTCTTGCAAAGGTAGAAACTTTCCTTTATCTCTAGTCATATGATGTGAACAACCATTGTCAATTACCCATTCTTCCTTGTCCTCAATTTTAGCAGCAAGTGAATTCTCCTCTGGTACATTCTCTCCCGATGTCAGATCATCTTCCTTGATAGCAAGGAACACCCATTCCTTCCCATTGTCGGATCCAATAGCAAAGTCTTTAGCTGATTCATCATCTGAATCAATAATGCCTTCCTCATCTACTATGTAGCATGATTTTGTTGGTATTATGGATGTGTTGCATTAGTTTTGTTATTGATGTCAACACTTATCCTTCTTGAGATCTACATTATTGATTTAGAATTATGGTTATATTGGTTTACTATTGAACTGACAAATTATGTTTACCAGCAAGGTCAGTGACTTATGCATAGTCACCGGTATATTGTTCACCAACAGGTTATATGACTCACCAACATTATTGATGACTTGTTATCATCTAGAGATCACTTGATTATGTCGAAGACATGGTTTGGATACTTGGTTTTGGTGTTTTGGTTATTGGTCTAATCGGGTTGACATATTTGTTGTTACTAGTAGATTGGTCTAGGTTATGGACCGGTATGCGTTATCTATTCCAGATCAGCAAAGCACATTATGGAGATGATTTATTGATTGGATATTATTGTAAATGTATTGAGCCGACACGATGCATCACATCAAGACTTATTTGTAATTGATTTTAATTGTAATATTCTTAGTAAGTCTACCTATAGATTTGGTCTTAGGTTTTGTATATATGTAAGATCCCATTTGTGTGATGAGATATGTTATGTAAGGTTATGGTATGGTATTGTAACATGGTATGTGCAAATATTAAAGATCATATGAGTAGACCATAGAGAAGGTTCAAGGAAGGTTTGAAGGTTTTTATTAGTGCTTAACCGGTACTGAATATAGCATTGGAGATGCTATTTTGAGTAGTACATTATTCTAGGATTTAACCATCCTACTATAGTCATTGCGACTCCCATTTGAGCAGTTTTCTCTAGGCGGTTGGCCTTTCTGCATGTGCAGACCCATTTGTATACACATACTATCTACAATAGTATCATCTGATTGTGGGTAAGGTTTCCCACTGTGGTTTTCCCCTTATAGGGTTTCCACATAAAAATCTATGTATTATGTGTTGTGGATGTTGTTTCTCTTTCTGTTTCATGCATTAAGTTTCACTGGTATTGATATTAACTGCTAATCTGTTAACCAACAATAAGTTTGGTTTAGTGGTATTAAGTACCAAGTTTGATTAAGTTATAATTGGGTTGAAATTCATTGAAAACCGATTCACCCCCCCCCCCCCCCCACTCTCAGTTGCCCTTAAGGTTCCTAACAATTGGTATCAAAGCCAAGTCCTCTTTTTGCAAAAGCCTAACAGCTTGAGGAGATCTTATGGCAACAAACATTTTCAAGAAGGACAGTCCTAAACTTGATGAAACTAACTATGGTATATGGAAGATCAGAATGGAGACACATCTGAATTGCATTGGAAGAGACATATGGGAAGTTACAAAGAATGGCTATGTTGGTCCTACTCCAAATCAACCTAATCCACCAACATTGGGTAAAGATCAAGAAAATGATTGCAAAGCAAGAGAAGAACTTTTCAGCGCATTATCAGATCAACAAATCATGGGATTATTATACCGATCTACTACTAAAGCTATTTGGGATAAATTGGAGACATTGAATGAAGGAGATACCACTGTCAAAATTGCAAAACTAGAATGCTACCAGGTGAGGTATGAAAATTTGAAAATGGAAGAAGATGAAAGAATTTCAGCTTTTATGGAAAGAGTTAATAAAATTGTTTTAGGAATACAATGTTGTGGAGGATCCTTAAGTGAAGATGAAATTGTTTCTAAAGTTTTAAGAGCTTTTCCACCAGCATACAAAATCAAAGTAACTACTATTAATGAGTTGAGAACAATGCCTAATACATCAGTATCTAGAGATACCTTGGTTGGAAAACATTCAGCATTTGAGCTTGAGGAATTTGGTCATGTTGCTACAATTAAGACAGATTTAGCCTTCAGAGCATCATCATCTGCAACATCATCATCATTTGACAAATCTGATTGGAAAGCAGTTTATGAAAAAGAACTTGAAGATATCAGGAGGGAAAATGAAGAACTAGAAGAAGTTGAAGCACTATTTGCAAGGAAAATGCCTAAAGGCCCAGTTGGAAGTAAGCTTGAAGGTAAATCACCATTTAAATGTTTTAGTTGCAATAAAGTTGGTCATATAGCATCTATATGTCCTGATAGACATGCAAGATTAAGAGATGAAGCTAAAAGAACATATAAGCCTAACCCTGAATATCAGAGATATAGACTTAGGGTATATGCACGAAGTTGTGGTATCAAAAAGGTGCCACACCTCAAAAAAAATGAAAAATGCTCATAAGGCGCACGCCTTATAAGGCACGCGCACTATAGGGCGCGTGCCTTATAGGCTTGGTGTGCCTAAGGCTTGGGTCCCATATAACCATTTTTTAGTGTACCCCTTAGGACACCATGTGTCCGCTTAGAACACCATATGAACCATAACAACACTATATGGTGTTCTAAGGGATCACATGGTGTCGTAAGGGGTGAAATGGTATCCTAGGGGGTCATAGGACACTATATGACCCATTAGGACACCATATGACCCTTAAGACACAATATGGTGTTGTATTGTGTCCTAAGGTGTCATATGGTGTCCTAAGGGGTCATAGGACACCATATGACCCCTTACGACACTACACGACCCATAACAACACCATATTGTGTCCTAAGGGGTCATATGGTGTCCTAAGGGGTCATATAGTGTGGTAATAGGTCATATAGTGTCCTATGACCCCTTAGGATACCTGTAAAGTGGAAAATCGCGATCGAACCCTAGTTGTTCTCCCCTCTTCCAACTCCGAGGAGAGAGAAGGGAGGTTCGCTAGGATTCAATGGTTTTTCACTTAGGGAAGAGACTTTACATTCAAAAGAGGGGTTGAAACTCATAAGATCCAATCTCACACAATGTAAGATTGGATGCTAAATGTGTTTCAAGGGTTAGGAAAGCAAGGCTACCCTCTTTTGTAAAGAATGTTGTTAAGGAAATTAAGCTAGGAATGCATAGAAAGTCATAAAGATTCGCTTATAAACTGAGTTCGGGTTATAGGATGAAGCTGCGGACCTGGAATTAGCACTAAAATGTCGATACGGCGCTGTCCTACAAATTTGAGCAAAAGTTGTCAGGATGATGGCGCCCGGTGCCACGGTCCTCCGAAAAATCCACGAAACGAAGGGGGATCTGTTCGTCTCTGCACAAGGATTCCATATCTTCAATTTCAGCCGCGTACCTGCAACCTACACACAAAAAAGCAAAGACGATTGGGGGGTTAGGGATTAGGGGTTTGCCTTTAGGTCAAACCCCGGTTTTGGAATTAACCAAGATATGAGCAAGAGCTGTAAATGTAAATGACTGTAAAACAAGTACTAATACCTTGTTCTAAGGATGTTTGTATCCTTATGTGCGAAGGTTTAGATGTTGTATGTTGTATGTAGCATGTAATATGTGATCTCCTCTTCAATGGTTGAATCCTTGTCTTGAATGCAACACTTAGCCTTGAATGGAGACTTGAAATGATCAATTGCTTGAAGGAATGCTTGAATGCTTGAGTATAGTTTCCACGCTTTGTACACATGTAACCTTCTTCCCCAAATGGGAGAGGACAATGTAGTTTATATACTTGTCATTTAGGGCTGATAGACTGATTTTCCCGACCTTAGGCCGACCAGGGAAAGTTAATTTCCAAATTGCAAACAAAAAGACCCGAGCCCCTTAGGAGACCGGGCCCAAAATAGGACCCAGGGACCAGGGCGCTGGGCGCCCTGGTCCTAAGGGACTAGGGCGTTGGGCGCTCTGGTCCCACCTCCCGGGACAGCAGGGTGCAAGGAGGTTCAGGCCAGGGTGCTTGAAAAATGTAGTTTTCAGTGTCGTGAGCAAGTTTCAGGGTCTCCATTCAGGTTGCGTGTTGCGTCACCATCGTGAAGACCGAAATGTAGTCGAAATTGCAAGTGTCACAATTTTAGGATGCTACATTTAGCCCCCACTTTAGCGGGAGTATGTATGCTCATACTTCCGGTAAAGTACAAGGAAACAACATTGAAAGACTTTCACCACGTCAAGGAGGCAAGATACACCAAGCCCCCAGTGGACTAAGGATCTTACGACTTCGATTGACAAAGTAAAAGGGAAGATCATGAGGGAGAACCATGACTGTCCGTAGTAAGGTTCCCTCACTATGAGTCATGCAAGAAAGATATCAAAAATTTTCAAGGCAAGGCTAAATTTGCCAAGAAATTTTCAAGTATCTTGAAAAGATATGAACGGGATGTATGCCCCCCTACGTTAAAGTGATCGCACACGCCTCACCGGGGGTGATTTTTTTAACATAGTGATACACATAAGAAATGAGAAAGGAAAGGAGCACGTTATCGCAAGGATTTAGCCCCCAAGTGTGAGATAAACCCAAGGATAATAGGCACAAAACACAAAGCACGAGGTGACTTTGCTTTCCTCGGGGTTAGTATGCTGTATGATAATTCATGTATATATCATATGTATGTATGCATAATTGTTCTTCATTCCCCAATCAAGGAAGGTCACCTAGAAGAAGGGAACACATGTGTCTTTTGAGTCAACATGAGAGAGATTGAGAGATCTCAATGCTTTGCATCGTCCTCAAGTAGACAACACTAAGGACAACAAATAGAAGAATGAGAATAACATATAGAAGAAGTGACAAAAGAGAGGGGGAGAGAATCTGCTATGCTAATGTAACTAGTCTAGCACGTCATCTACCCCCCGATCTTGCTGATCAATGTTTCGGGAAGGTAGGGAACACGCTAGAGGAGGAACATCCAACACAGCAGATGGAGCTATCACAAGATCCAAACAAGGGCTATGTTCATGTTCCAAGCCACATTGTTCTTGTCTAGGAGCTAGGATAAGTGCTTTAGAAAATTCATTAGATAAATGGTTATCAACATCAACAAGTTCATATTCACTATCAGAAGCAAGAGGAGTAACATTTTCATCATGAATAACATTTTCATCTATATCATCATCAAGATTTATAAAAATAGGATCTTTAACTCGCACAGGATCAAGACCATCATGCATCTTATGTTTAGGAGATTTAGGCTCAATGTCCGGCTGAGGAGAAAATGGAATAATGCTTGTTGAAGGTGTTTTTGGAGATGGCAAAGTTTGAGAAGCAGCTGCTTGAGCTCTAAGATGACGCTTTCATCGACGTTCGCATGCAGAATGATTTCGTCTAGTCTTAGTAGGAAGTGAAGAAGACTGAGGAGGAGGAATGTTCTCATCCTTAGCACTTGGGTGTTTAGGTTGTGGTCTCTTAGGTTGGATAATAGGAGAAGAAGAAGGTCTCTTCTCTCTATAAAAAGAAGGAGGAGGAACTGCTCCATATAAAGGAGGAATTTTTGGTTTAGGGAGAAGACCAAGTCCATCATGATGAGGAGGTATAGGTCTACTCTTAGGAAGTTTATTAGGTATAGACATAGTCACATCCATAGGGATGGGTTGAGAATCTTATTGAGGAAAGACATTAGTTTTATCTTTCAAAGGAAGAACTTCCTTCTCAAGAATGATAGGAATATCAAGTTTAGGTGCTCTAGGTTCACTTAGAGATAGGATCATATCTGTTTTCCACTTTTGATAAGATTTGAAAAGATGATCACTTCGCAGAGGAAGGGATTGGAATTGTTTAGGCCAAAAGTAATCAATAGGAACACTAGAGGTTCTTTCAGCTGGTTTAAAGAGACTATGATTGATAGTAACAACTTCACCATTATGGGGAAATTTCAAACACTTATGAATAGGAGAAGCAATAGCTTTCATGGAAGATAGCCAAGGATAGCCAAGCTTCACACGAAATTGTTTGGAAGATGGAATAATAGCAAAGTTCACATCAAGAGATTTGTTATGGACCTCAATAGGCAATGTAATAGAACCAATTGTAGGAGAAGAAAATGCATCAAATAATTTCACAATCACATTTGTTTTGTCATATATCACTTGATTCAATTGCAAAGTAAAAAGAAATTCTTCAGTAATAACATTAACCATGCACGAAGGATCAATAAGCACTCCACGGCAAGGTGTATTCTTGACTTTTGCAACTATGTATAAAGGACCATCAAGTGCCCTAATGGTTTCATTGGAATCAAATGTGATGGAAGGTTCTTTAGGGATTTCTTGCTGCTCTACAAAGTTAATCACATTCGGAGTCATAGACACAAGACCATCAGATGAAAGAGAGGAATCATTAGCCTCAATTGCATTAGAGGTATGAGAAGGCAATGGATCAGTGAAAATCTAAAGATTTTGGTTAGGAGGCGCTACAGATGTGTTGCCCTTATCATTCACTCCAGAAATAGAGATAGTATTGTTATTAATCAAATCTTGAATTTTACCCTTTAAAGAAAAACATTTTTCAGTATCATGCCCAGGCTGACGGTGAAATTGACAAAAGGCTTTGTTATCAAAATAAGGTGAAGTAATCTTTGCAGGATCAATTTGTCTTATAGGAGGAAGAGTAAGCACATTTTGTTCCAATAACTTATTCATAATACTATGCAATGATTCATTCAAAGGAGTATACTTTCTTTCTTTCTTGAAAAATTTAGAAATAGGAGGCACACCTGATGCTGCATTCACATTGTTGTTGATGATGTTTTCATTGAATTTGATGGAATCTCTGTTCGGTTTAATCTTCCCAAATGGTTGTTGACTGCTATCACCCTTATCACTCGGAGCCATAGGATGTGATTGTTCCATTTGACTCATAGTCAGTTGATAATTGTGAAGAGTGGCGCACAACTGTTGGAAAGAAGTAAACTCAGAAAACAGAAGTTTGTCTTGAATATCTTTTTGTAAATTAGAAATAAAGATTCTTTGAATATCATTATCAGGCACTGGAAAAGAAATTTGAGCATACAAATGCTTATATCTACCAATGAAATCAGTCACTTTTTCTTTAACACCTTGTTTACAATGCATTAAATCAATCAAAGTAACCTTAGGACTTATATTGTTTTGAAATTGTTGAATGAAAGCATTTGCAAGTTGTTCGAAAGAAGTAATAGAATAGGAAGGCAATGAGCAATACCATTGTAGGGCTTTGTCTCTTAATGTTCTAGTAAATAGTTTTGCAAGCAACCTTTGGTCATAAGCAAAATCAGTACAAATTGTTTCAAAAGTCTTAACATGTGTTAGAGGATCTCCTTTACCATTATAAAGTTCCAAATGCGGGATTTCAACATGTTTAGGAGGAATAGCTCGAACAATGTCAAGAGAAAGTGGGCTCGCAACATCAAATGTGGGCACACTAAACTTAGATTGATTCATAGAGGCAATTTGTTGCTGTAAAGAAGAGATAGTTTGTGCAAGATTGTTAATGGTCGCTTCAGTCGAAGAGTTCATATTAGATGTGTTAGATTGAGATGGAGGTGTTATGTTATTGAAAGAAGGTAAAGAGTAAGGTGGTGGGACCCTATGATAATTAGTCATAGGAGATGATTGGGCAGGAGGAACACTACAAGGAGGAATGGATTGGTTAAACGAATTGCCCCCTTGCATCATGTTCATTTGTGAAGATGTAATAGGAACACTCATTGAAGGAGTGAATGAAGAAGTTGGATTGAATGAAGGAAGAGGGTTAATTGAAAAGGAAGGATTGCCCCCATGACTAGTGATCACAGGAGGAATGTCTTGTGTAGAAGTAGCCATTATGTTTGATGTAAAGGTAGGTATGCTAGCAATAGAGGTCATCAAAGGAATAGAATGATTGACTTGAGTAGGAGGTTGTGTATAACCCAAATTTTTAGCACAACTCTTCATAGGCATCACGTTCGAATTCACAATGTGTGAAATACCATGCAAAATATCAATTCCATTCTTATCACTTTGAAGCATATGTTTTAGACCCTCAATTAAAGGAAGAGCTTGACTATCAGGGTATTCTTGAGACATCCATTGTTGAAAATCGTCAAATTGGTTATCCAATTTCGAAAGTTGTTCTTCAGAAACCTCATGGAGAGCTTCTTCATCATTAGGAGGATTAGAGGAATTACCCATGTCCTCGTTAAAAAGGCTATTCAAATTAGGTTCCATCTCCTCAGTAGTTAAACCTCGGAAAGACTTAATTCTACGGCTTCGTCTAACGGGAACAGTGTAAGTAGGACTTATTGTTGTAAAACTCATGCACTAGAGAAGGAGAGAAAATTTTGAATTTAGAGGTAGCAATTTTCAGTAAAATCAGCCAATCTTCTGGATTTAAGCTGTAAAATGCAATCACGACAGTCTCCCAAAATTTTGGAAAAAATGTCCGGGACCGTGGCGCTCGGAGTGCAACACGGTCCTTGCAACTTTTTTCGAAATTTGCAGGGATGAAAGGTATGATGATTTTAGAGTTAATCTGAAAAAGTTGAGTGATTTTACAATCTGTAGATAGGCCAAATTAAAGTTGCAATCTCAAAATTGAACCCTACCAAGATTGTCGAAAAATGCAAAATTTGAATTTTGAAAAAGAGAGGGAAACTAAAATTTTGAATTTTATGATTTTAGAGGAAATGTCAAAAGCAATGGAAATTTTGAAATTCAAAAGTTGACTCAATTTCACGCAAAATTCAATTTTGAAAGCAGAAATCAAAGTTGTTGTAATTAAGCACTTAATTTCAAAAGTCACAAAATGCAAGAATTTGAATAAAGCACTGAAATTTTTAATGAATGCAAACACACTTTTCAGATTTAGGACAGTAAGAACACAATTTTGACACAAAATTTCAATTTCAATGATTTTTAAATGTTTAGAAGCCTTAATCCAAGCAATCACAAGACCAACTTTGACTGTAATTTTGAAGGTGTTATAATTGATAAAATTAGCCAAAATTCTGGATTTTAGCAGGAAAATACAGTAAGATCTTGCTCCCAAAATTTCAAAAAAAATGTCGGGGACGATGGCGCTCAGCGCCACGGTCCTCGCAACTTTTTTCCAAATTTTCAGGGATGAAAGATGTTGTGATTTTATTGCGGAATCCAAAGTTACAGCTGATTTGGAGATGTTTTGATCAGTGAAATTGTCGGACAAAGGTTGAATCAAGAGGGTTTCAAAAATTAGGGTTTTGACACTTAACCACTTAATTTTCAGAATTAAAGCACAAATATGAATTAAAAATTTGTAATAGAAGGGCAGATCTGAAACAGGCATTAACATTTAGACATTTCGCAGGTTCAATTACTAAAAAGAAAATTTTAGGGTTTTAATGCAATCACCTCTAAAATTTTGCAAAAGATCAAACATGGAAATGTAATCAATTTTTTTTTTTTCAGATCTAAGCATGAAAAATCAGAAAGGATGTTCACGTCGAGTTCACCAAAATGTAAAGCGGAAAATCGTGATCGAACCCTAGTTGTTCTCCCCTCTTCCAACTCCGAGGAGAGAGAAGGGAGGTTCGCTAGGATTCAATGGTTTTTCACTTAGGGGAGAGACTTTACATTCAAAAGAGGGGTTGAAACTCATAAGATCCAATTCCACACAATGTAAGATTGGATGCTAAATGTGTTTCAAGGGTTAGGAAAGCAAGGCTACCCTCTTTTGTAAAGAATGTTGTTAAGGAAATTAAGCTAGGAATGCATAGAAAGTCATAAAGATTCGCTTATAAACTGAGTTCGGGTTATAGGATGAAGTTGCGGACCTGGAATTAGCAGTAAAATGTCGATACGGCGCTGTCCTGCAAATTTGAGCAAAAGTTGTCAGGACGATGGCGCCCGGCGCCACGGTCCTCCGAAAAATCCGCGAAACGAAGGGGGATTTGTTCGTCTCTGCACAAGGATTCCAGATCTTCAATTTCAGCCGCGTACCTACAACCTACACATAGAAAAGCGAAGACGATTGGGGGGTTAGGGATTAGGGGTTTGCCTTTAGGTCAAACCCCAGTTTTGGAATTAACCAAGATATGAGCAAGAGTTGTAAATGTAAATGACTATAAAACAAGTACTAATACCTTGTTCTAAGGATGTTTGTATCCTTATGTGTGAAGGTTTAGATGTTGTATGTTGTATGTAGCATGTAATATGTGATCTCCTCTTCAATGGTTGAATCCTTGTCTTGAATGCAACACTTAGCCTTGAATGGAGACTTGAAATGATCAATTGCTTGAAGGAATGCTTGAATGCTTGAGTATAGTTTCCATGCTTTGTACACATGTGACCTTCTTCCCCAAATGGGAGAGGACAATGTAGTTTATATACTTGTCATTTAGGGCTGATAGACTGATTTTCCCAACCTTAGGCCAACCAGGGAAAGTTAATTTCCAAATTGCAAACAAAAAGAGCCAAGCCCCTTAGGAGACCGGGCCCAAAATAGGACCCAGGGACCAGGGCGCTGGGCGCTCTAGTCCCACCTCCCGGGACAGCAGGGTGCAAGGAGGTTCAGGCCAGGGTGCTTGAAAAATGTAGTTTTCAGTGTCGTGAGCAAGTTTCAGGGTCTCCATTCAGGTTGCGTGTTGCGTCGCCATCGTGAAGATCGAAATGCAGTCGAAGTTGCAAGTGTCGCAATTTTAGGACGCTACAATACCATATAACCCCTTATGTGTCGTTAGGGTTCACATTGTGTCCTAAGAGGTCATATGGTGTGCTATAACCCCTTAGGAGACCATATGGTGTCATAAGGGGTCATACGGTATCCTATGACCCCTTAGGACACCATATGACCCCTTAGGACACAATATGATGTCGTTATGGGTCATATGGTGTCCTAAGGGGTCATATGGTGCCTATGACCCCTTAGGACACAATATGTTGTCGTTATGGGTCGTATGGCATCCTAAGGGGTCATATGGTGTCCTATGGGGCCATAGGACACCATATGACCCCTTAGGTGTCGTTAGGGATCATATTATGTCTTAATGGGTCATATGGTGTGTTATGACCCCTTAAGACACCATATGACCCCTTAGGACACCATACGACCCATAATGACACCATATGGTGTCCTAAGGGGTCATATAGTGTCTGAAGGGGTCATAGGATACCATATGACCCCTTAGGACACAATCTAAACCCTAACGACATGTAAGGGGTTGTATGGTATCCTAAGGGGTCATTGGACACTATATGACTCGTTAGGACACCATATGACCCCTTAGGACACCATATGACCCCTTAGGACATAATATGGTGTCATTATGGGTTGCATGGTGTCCTAAGGGGTCATATGGTGTCCTACGACCACTTAGGACACCATATGACCCCTTAGGACACAATATGATATCGTTATGGGTCGTATGGTGTTCTAAGGGGTCATATGGTGTCCTATGATCCCTCAAGACACCATATGACCCCTTAGGACATAATATGGTGTCATTATGGGTTGTATGGTGTCCTAAGGGGTCATATGGTATCCTATGGGGCCATAGGACACCATATGACCCCTTAGGTGTTGTTAAGGATCATATTGTGTCTTAACAGGTCAACTGTTGTGTTATGACCCCTTAAGACACCATATGACCCCTTAGGATAGCATATGACCTATAATGACACCATATGGTGTCCTAAGGGGTCATAGGACACCATATGACCCCTTAGGACACAATGTGAACCCTAACAACACATAAGGGGCTATTGTTAGGATTCCCAAAGGTACTGAGAGGGGGGGTGAATCAGTATCTAACCGGTTTATCAAAAGTAATGCAGTAAACAAGAAAAACAATAACCACATGAAGAGTACACCATAACATAGTAGTTTAATGAGGAAACCCGATGTGGGAAAAGCCTCGGTGGGATTTGTTACCCACAATATTCACTTACTGGCCAATAAGGGAATATTACTACTACAATAGGGGCCTACACATGTAGGAAGGCCAAGTGCCTAGAGCTCACTGATCAATTACAAAAGGAAGTCACACTGACTTACAAAAATGAATTATAATAATTCAATGTCTTGTACTACTTCAAAATAGCATCTACTATGCCAAATCGAGTACCAGTTTTAGCTCTGCTGCATAGATAAACCCTTAACCTAAAATTCACATATTAGGTTTGCATTATTTCGCCTATCACCTTATTTCCAAATGTTCTACAATGATCTCATACATATACGAGTCATATTACAACTCGCCATGTCAGCTTACAATGATTTTACAATTAATTACAAAATATATTATCAACAAAATTCTTGTCGGCCTGGGTGCTGGTATCCTTCCTTTCACTGTCAGTGTTCTGTGTGCCGGTGTAGAGTTTGTCATTTCCGGTGTCGGTATAATTTTCTTGCTGGTATCATATGATTGCAAGGTTTCCATCAATGACAAAACCTTCAATCACCTACAATTTCTCATTGGAGTGTGCATTTGCCAACAATCTCCCCCTTTCGCATTGATGGCAACACTCATGAGAAAAATCCAAAAAGTGTCATCCAAAAAGAATTTGCCAAAATTGTCTTACCAAAAACTGTGTGCCAAATCATATGCACTCCCCCTGAGCGGATGGTGTCTTCTGCTAATCATTTTTCTCATTACCACTACTCCCCCTTTGGCATCAATGACAGGTTTTCAAGGTGTCAACCGAGTGTGGTTTCTAGCATCATCCTTGTAACCAGTTGGTTACAATCTGAAAAAGGTCTGCTAATACCAGATTCAGGCTCTCGGTGAACCGTTCACTATCCTTTACTATGGCCTTTGTCCTCTGAATTGTACCAGTGAGGTGTTGCAATTACTGTTCTGGTGTCTTCTGTCCTTGAACCAGTGCCTCAAATATCTATTTTCTTAAGGAAGCAAGGTAGTCCAATTTTGGACTAAGTCTCCATTTCAGATCTTTTGCCTTTCCTTTTATTCTTTCCTTCTCTCTTTCAAATTTCTGAAGTTCCTCCTCAAAACCTGTTATTTTCTGCTCAAAGACTGATAATGGTTTAGATGAATTAATGAAATTGTCAACTAATTTATTTATTTCTTCATGTACCATACTAATCTTCTTGTCTATATCTATTGTCAAAAAGTTTGTTTTACATGTATCTCTGTACAACTTTTTAAATTCTTTTAATGTTTTACATAGTGCCGGTAAAAGAGTGTCAAATCATCTCATGCACTTCTTTATTTCCTCTTCAAAGAATTTACATTTTTCTTTCTCAATTTTTTCTTTGAATGCTTCCTCATTTATTTGTTCAATTGTCACAATGTTGTCAGTAATATACTTGGACAATGTGTCAAGTTGATTTAAAGAATCTTTATTATCCACATTACACTTGGGTGCTATCATTTTCAAAATTGGGATTGCATCATCAACAACTTTGTATGCTTGTGCACTGCACTCTGTTATTTTCTTCATTGAATCCAATAGAACTTCTGTCACATTTGTTGGTCTGAATTCTGCCATGGAAGAACCAACAATCTATATTCCACCGGTGTGAGTAACTTCTTTGCTTGTAGTGACCTCTGGTAGGTCACTTTGTGTTTGCATTTCTCTAAGCAAAGGTTTGGATTTCTCAGTTGTTGCCAGTGGCACTGTCTCTACATGAACCTATTCCTATGAGGGAGCCTATTGCTCTGCCTATTTCTCAGTGTTGTCCATTGTCGGTTTTTCTTTTGTGCTGCCTGTTGCCGGTGGCTTGGTAGATGAATCATTATGTACATCTTTGGTCTTTTCCTTTCCAGTGTTTGGGTTCACTGTAATGTTTTCTATCAGTGGCTCTATTGCCACATCTGATTTCCCAGTTGATTCTTTATCCACCACAATATTGACTTTCTGAGTGTCAATGTTCATTGTATATAACACCTAAAAATCAGGATTTGTATCCTCATGTGGTGTGTCCATACTCTCAGTAGCTGGTTGATTGTCAGTAGTAACTACCGATGGAGTATCTAAAGGTGGTGGGGATAAGTTGTCTGTTATTTTTATGCTGGGTGGTCCACCAACCTTACCTTTTCCCTTATCCTTTTGATATACCTTGATGGGTTTAGGGCTTTGATACTCTTCATGTTTCTCCTTCTCTACAAGGAATATATCCCATGCATCAGTTGTTTCTTCTATTACCTCATTCACTCTACCTACCATTAGTGCTACATGTCGGTGAGTAGTTGAAAATACTGACCGGTTAGCCTCAGAGATCAAGTGATCTATCTCATCAGGTGAGTTGACAGGATGTACAGCAAGTAGTTTTTCAATCTTTATTTTCTTATCAAGCTCAACAATAGCTAGCCTTCTAGCTTCTAGTCTATTATATAGATCTGCCAGTATTTCATCAACAACTTGCATCAAAAATTTCTTGTAAATATCTAACTGTAAGATTACACTATTCTCTACTTTCTCCTTGTCATTAGCCAATAGTGTGTCATATAATTTGTTAATGTTTTTCAGCTTTCCATACTCTATTATTTCATTGAGAAGTTTATCAATGGGAGCAATAGTTTGTTGAGTCTTCTTCTTAGGGGTCATCTTATTTTTCTTTCGAGTCAGTTTCTTCGCTGGGGTCCTCATTGCTTGTTGCTTCTATCTTGTTTTTCTAGGAGAAGGTGAGGGTACCGATGAAGTTTTTCTCTTCCTTTCAACTCTTTTGAATTTAGCCAATATGTCACTCTCAGAGGAAGTTGCAACCGATGACAGATGAATTTCTGGTTGAAGTTCTTCCAGTTCACTCTCCTTAATACTGGTTTATCTTAATACATATTCCTTGATAGCTTGTGACTGTCGGGTTCCTTTTCTAATAGTTGCCTCAACCTTCTTAACCCTTTTCCTTGATTGAGTTTGGCTTTCTATTCTTTCAGCACTACCAAAAAACATTTCTTCAAGTTCCTTTGGAGCTTCTAGGAGGGCTTTTGCATAAGTTTCATACCCCATTTTAGTTACCTAGATGGTTCTAGGAATAACTACCTTCATGCAAATTTCATCCTTCTTTATCACAAAATAGGTATCATCCTTATATTTGTCCATAATTGTTTGTGACAATCTAACTCTAGTTTTCATTCAGGCCTTCAATGCTTGAAAATACTCATTTAAGTTCTTTTCCTTGTTCTCTCCCATGTTGTTCAATAAATCTAACAATTGTTTGCCTACCGATATATCAAAAACAAAATTTCTAATACCAATACCAGGTACTTGTTTGGTTATGTATAGCATCAGACAAACAAGTAGGTTTCCAAATCTGAATGTTCCCTTTTTGTCTTTCTTTATCTTTCCCAAATTATGAATCAGTTCATCTTTAAGCCATTCACATATGTCTATCCTTGCATTATCATTTACCATATCACAAGCACTTTTAATGCATAGGCTAGAGACTGAGTTTAACCTATTTGCATGTGTAGTTTTGTAGCCTAAGATCATACTGATAAATTTGACATTGATATTCGTTACATCATTTACCCTCAGTGATCTCTTGTCAAATGTTGCACCAGTTAGGTCTATCACTATGTCATTTGAGACTCTTGGTTTTGTCAAGTCTGTTACTAGTGGAAGGTAACCTTGTTACTGCTTTGACAACTTCCTTAGTAATCTTGTGAATAGATTCCAACCAAAAGAATTCACCATGAACCCTGCTTAGCACAATTCTTATGATATCCTTGGGAAAATCTGGGATACTAAGAATTTTTGTAAAACCTAGGGTTTCTATTATCTTGTGTTCAGTTTTGACATTTTCGGATTCATCACAAATTATAGATTTATACATGTTTTTGATTTCATCATCACCCAATTCCTCTATATGACAATGTATATACATTCTAGGGTCTTCAGCATAAACCACTCCTTTAGGGATTTGGGAGAATGCACCTATGTCATCATCTTTCTTAGCAATTTTGGGAACCAATTTGAAGATGGGTCTAGGGCAGTTAACTACCTCAACAACAGTAGGGTTTGCAATGAATTCAGGAGTAGATGAAGAAGTCATGGATATAAATACCTTTATCTGCCTTAAGGAATGATTGCTTGATGAATTACTTTGCTAAGGGTGCCTTCACTCAGAAATTTTCACTCTCTCAAAAGTTTGAATGCTCGGTGAATGAAAAATGGAGCCAAAACACTTGCTTTATAATGTCATTTTCTCCAACTACCACATTTAATTCTTGTCGGTTAAGTAATGACTTAACTTATCTGTCGATATAGAAGTAATTTAAACTTCTTACCATCAACCGAGGGAATAATAGCATGTTTCTCATTTAGTTGCTAAACCCTCAAGGATATTCCTTCAGTTAGATGAAGAGTCTCCTATCGGTGGAGGAGTATTCACATCAACATTCTGATCTAACTTTCTAATCCATTGTTTTGGGAATTCTTGCTTTACCTCTTCAACCTTTTCTTTACCTTTCAAACTATGACCTTTGTTATTTGCTGGTGAGATCTTGCTTCTACAAAACTTTGTTACTGCTTATCAAGTTGCCATTAGTTTCATGTCAATGTTATTCTATATACTCTAGTCGGTTATCTCTACCAAGATATTTAGTCGGTATGCACAGCCTAGTCGGTTACAGAAGAAAGTAAGTCTCAAAATGTAGTATACACCGAGCTATCTACTGAGTATCATTTCATGTCTACCGAGCAGCAAAGATGACACACCGAGTTGATATACACCGAGTGAAACGTGTTACCAGATTAATTGAACCTGGACATGCATATGAAAACGTGTTACCAGATTAATTGAACCTGGACATGCATATGAAAACGTGTTACAATATCGAGGCACATTTAACCGTTATCACACTGGAAATTGCACTTAAAGATTGTGTATGATTTTGAGGTCATTTAACCAATGAAATAATCTGCATGGTTATTCATTCATTAAATCATATTTGTAAGATCAAAGCAATGAATGGATCACCATCATAAGAGATCTATTTATACAACATGAGTTAAGAATTAAAAGTGTGTGTGCATGAGTGTAAGAATACTGTTACAGAGACATAGAGGTCACCGAAAAGGTTTTCAGAGAACAGTTAAAGAACGGAGTAAACAGAAGGGTTTACTGAGTTACTATATGGGTTACTAAGGTATCCTATAAGCAAGGTAACTTATTCTGAGCACATAGAATTTGCTATAACATTTCAGATGTAAAGTTGTAGATATTCATAATGATTTTATTGTAATATTGTGAAGTTGTAAGAGAAACATTTAACAGGGTAAAAGACTCTAATCAAGTCTATAAATTGTAAAGCCTCTAACCAGGTGCAACATTTAGATGAAGTGTTGTGAAATCCTTTAGCAAGGTAGATCTAACAGATCTTGTTACTCCTAACAGGGTAAGCTATCAGAAATAGCTAAACATGTAGCTCTAACTGAGAACTCTTTATTATTGCAGTAGTGAAGTTGTGGGTACCATTCCCACCGCTGTTTTTCTCTCTAACCAAGAGTTTTTGCATAGCCAAAATATATGTGTTATGGAGTGAATCATGTATGATTGTTATCTATTTGTTTTAGCTTTATATTATGTTACTGCACTATTCAGATTATGCATAAAAATAAAGTTAGTATTGAAGAAAATTTTTGAAGTACTGATTCACCCCTCCCCTCTCAGTACATTAGCTTTCCATATTGGGCCTAACAATTGGTATCAGAGCTTGAATCTTGGAAAAGGGTTTAACTGCCTAAAGAGAAAGATCTTATCAATGGAAGGCTATAAACAATCTCAGAGGATTGTGTATCTGGAAGATGAACTAGATCATGCTAATCAAGTGATTGTAGACATGCAAAGACAAATGCAAAAATCTCTAAAAGTAAGAAGAAGATTATCTGATGATTTGCAAGATTCTCAAGAGTTAGTGGAACAAATTGAGACATCATCTGAGAATAGTATATCTAAAGAAACTAAAGAAATGATTGGATTATTGAAAGAAAAGGACAAAGTACTGGCTGATCAACTGAAAGCAATGAAAAGAGAACATGAACATTTCAGCACACAGATGACTGAAAATCTTGATGCATTGAGGACAACCGAGGATACAGTAAGAGATCTAGAAAGAAAGAAACAACAACTTGAAGTCTTAGTATCTGATAAGAATGATGAAATCACAAGGTTGACTGGAATTCAACAAAATCTATCAGATCAACTAGGTTATGCACATCATGAAGCAATTCTGAAAGATGATGAGAATCAAGCATTGAAACTTGAAGTATCAAGGTTGACCGATGAACTTGAATTAGAGAAGAAATCCAAAGAAACACTCAAGAAGAGTTATGAAGCATCAAAGATGTTGGATGAGCAACTAAATACAAGAAGACCCAACAAAGATGCAGGACTTGGTTACAAAAGAAAAGACTCTACTGAGAAGGGAATTCATACTATCAAGAGAGGAGAATCATCAAAGCAAGTTGGAAACAAGAATAACATCAAAAGAAAGAAGCCTATTTGCAACTACTGTGGAAATCAAGGTCACACTGTCAACATGTGTCAAATTAGAAAAGGTAAGCAACTAAATGTCACTAAGTCTAAAGGTTATTGTTACAATTGCAATAAATATGGTCACACATCTAATCAATGTAGGACAAAGTCTGTAAACAATTATCAGAAAGCGAAATTCAAAGGGTTTTGTAAAAACTGCAATAGATATGGACATAGTACCGAGAAGTGCTGGCTTAAGCAAAAGAACTGTATGTGGTCTACACACCGAGCAAATGATAGAGGTTACCGAACTCACACACATCCTTACCGATAGTATTTTGTAGTACCATGGGATTACAATACAAGGATATGGTGTGAATGTTGTGGAAGATATGGACATATAAATGCCAACTTTTTTATAAGGTTTGGGATGAACAACCGAAGATCATGGAGAAATCCTGGTATGGCATGTTTTCGTTGTCACAAAGTTGGACACGTAGCTGAAGATTGCAGAGATCAACCTAGAAAAGACACTGAAGAAATAAAAGAAAAATTGAAGATGATTTGGAAAAAGAAGGAAATTGTGTCAAATGAAGAAAGCACCTTACCCACCGAGTTAGGTGCACCTATTCCAAATTAATCAGTAAAGGTATGAAGGGACTGCATTCTCTCAAGGTTAAATCCTAACAGTTCCTATTTTATCATGTACTTAATTCAAATCTGCATAATAAAAGATGTATTAGTAAATTTGAAATTCTATCAAGGTCTTTTGAAGCACAATACATGAAAACTGTCAAGTCGGTGAATATAGGAAAACTGTCAAGTTGGAGAATACAGGAAACCTGTCAAGTCGATGAATGAAGGAAGTTTGGTTACTCGATTAAAGCGAAAAAAAGTGGAACCGAGTGCATTTAATGTTTTTGACCTAACCCACATAGAGCCTGATAAGGCATATGGTGTGCTTAAAAGCATTTTCATGGTCATTTACACTTACCAAGTTTTCGAGAAAGCAGAGCAAAGCAAAATCCAAGGCGATCAAAACCTCCTACAAAGCAAATTCAAGGTATTTACATCAATCTCAACACATTGTTAAGCTGATTTACCAATCTTATCTAGTTGCCATTATCTGCTAAGTATAAAGCGTCAGTTATTTGAAAATCTTGAAACCCTAAGGATTCTTTGTTAGCTTTTATCTGAAATCTACAATGGTGCCCAAGATCCAAGACCCCATAGTTATCAAGAATGTAGAGAAGCCCTCACTAAAATACTCTTTGACTCCCAAAGTTGCGTCTGAACCGAATGACAAAACCACCTTTTCACTATCTTGGATAGAGTGTTGTTAGTCGAGGATGTGAGATTCTTGACCAAATGTCATGTTGAAGAACTCAGCCATGTTGAAATTAAAGATTCCTATGATGAGTTGTGCACTGATCGTAAATTGAACAAAAAGTATGAGCACATCAAGATCAAGGGATTAACTGAAGCCCTAACCTATCCCAGTGTGTTCAAACCCCAGTGGGTCAGGTTTGTTCTAAGCAGAATTCACGGTGATTTCATGTGGCTAGAAGAGCAACCATTTAAGATTACCAAGGAAATCATTCATCTGATTACCGGTTACCCCATTTATGATCATGCCCGAGCCCAAAAGATGATATCACAGAAGGAATTGATCAGTTTAACTGGAGTGGAATCAGATTGCAGAGGATTAAAATTAAACAATGTCATAGATGAAGAACTAACATTTTCCATTAGAGTAATGCGTTATTGTTTCTTCCAATTGGCAAGGGAAAACAGTGTACCCTGTGCAACAGTAGACCTAGCTTACAAAATTGTGAAAAAGGGAATAAAAATTGATCTATGTGAGGTGTTGTTGAAGAACCTATTTGAAAATATGAACACCATCAGGAAGCTGAAGAAGAACAACTCGGCTAATACTCTAAAGTTTGGATCATTACTGGTATGCATGTTTTTCTCTTTTGAAAAATTATTTCCATCAGTCGGTAAAGTTGTTTGGGAACTACACCGACCAATCACCCATCAGATAAATGACTTCATCAAGAAGTTAGGTGATAATTTCAATGATATTAGGGATGACTACTTCAGTAAATTTCAAGAGAAAATGCATAACAGATATAGGATTCCACCCCAACTAGTGGAGAAATACAAAAATGATATATGTTTTGAAGTTGACACCGATTACTGTTATGTGAATGCTATGGAACCGAGGACTCAATCTTTGTCACCAATGGGTTACGAAATTGATTTTGAGATCACACAAGAGAAAATTGATGCATTTCTTACATTGCCAAGACATGCTACTGAGCTGAGGTATGGAACCTATGAGGAAGTAAAGTAAAAGGTAAAAATGAACATTGTAGTACCCAAAGCTACAAGGAAGGCAACAAAAATGATAAAGGCATTGTTAGAGAAATTCAGAGAAGACTCTTCCTCTACACCTGTCAAAGGCACAATTGTCATTACCGAAGAGGAATCTGAAGCCCAAGAGGCAGCAATAACACTGAGCACTGAATTGCCTAAGGGAAAAGAGTTGAAGAGAAAGAAACAAGACACATCAAAGGCCTCACCGACTCCACCTCCAAAGTGACCTAACACTAGAGCATCTGCAGCCTCACTGAGTAAGTAAACAAAAAGTGTTACTGCTGCCAAGGTAACAAAGACATACAAGAAATCTACTCGTAGACTCATTTTGGCAAAAGAGTCTAGTGATACCGAATCAGAGGATGCAAGAAAATTCCAGATTGGCAAGAGCAAGAAGGTAAGTATACATAGTGTTGAAAAATTTTGTGCTAATCTGAAAGAATATGGAGGATTTGGTTCATTTAGATATGTCAAGTATGAAACCAGGAATAATGATGAGAAGAGACAAATTGAAGAAGCTGTCATCTACACACTTTTAAAATTTTGGTTAGCTCCATTGGAACTAGCTAAGTCACTTCCGAATGAACTTTACTTGCATATTGATAATAGGTGGAAGTATGCAATGGACTCAGAGAAACAGATCAGAGAGAGAAGTCTGGTTCATCTATTTCCTAACATGTCAGTAGCTGAAATAAAGGAACATCTAACAACCTACAACTCAAAGTTTCTTGTCAAACAAAGAGCCTTAAAACTGATGAATGGGCTGTATATTGAAGTGGAAAATGAGAAAAAAGCAAAGTGGTAGGAAATCTTTAAAGTCAAGGATGCCGGTGAGCAAGCTATAGTTGAAATTGTTGATGTCACTGAGCACGATCCTAATGTTACCGAGAAAGACCCTGCTAACACCATTCAAATAGATTAAGATGTCATGGATTCAGAGGCACCGGAACAAGAAATGATAGAAGGCAATGCATATGGAAAACTTGTATCTAGTGAATCAGTCTTGGAACAAGTTCATCCTTATCCACCGGTCAAGCAACTTGTCTCAACCGAAATCCCTCATGACACGGAGCAAGGCACCGAAGGTCACAAGTCTACAATAGGAGAAGGTACTACTCAAGAACAAACATCTCAAGCACCTTCTAGCACTACAAATGTTGAAACTGAGACACCAAGTACCGAGACACCAAAGGACTCTACAGAGGCTAAAGAAATCGATCAAAGTGTTGCCTCTACCGAGCAACCTACCGAGGGTCATCAAGCCTCACAAGCCCTTGTCTTAGTTCCATCGGTGAAAGGTAAAGATAAGAAAATGAAAAAGCATAGTTTTAAAGTTGATTTGTCAAAACTAATAGTGTTGCCCAATGTAGACATATCAAAATTAAAGGGGCAAGCACTCATTGATTTCAGTGAACTATGCAAAGCAAATGGCCATTCAAAAGAAAAATAAAGTACTTCCGAAGGTGAAAGCACTCTTAATAGATATGCTACCTGAAGCTATAGTATCAATAGATGCAGCCATCCACATTCAACTGGATGAACTCCTAACAAAGATAGAGACATCGAGAGTAGATGCATCGGAATATTTGAGAAAGCTAAAAGACAAAGAGCTCACTGCAAAAATGATAGAAGAGGTACAAAAAGCTATAGCTATTGGCAAAGTTAAACTTGTCAAATTTATTGCTGAGTTGACTCCTCAACTCAAGCATATTCTTTATTTATTTCAGAAACTCTGCACATTTTCTTTATTCATTAACGACATTAAGAATAAAACAGAGGAAATTGAGAAAGAGATCACCGATCTCTCAAGTAAGTTGACCACAGAACCAAATTCAATATAGAATTTTAATACAAAGCTACAACAGCTCATGGCTCAACAATTGGACCTAAGAAATGAAGAACACAAGATCCAGATGGACATAATGACACTTCAGACATTATTCCTTCCCCATCTTTCATCCGTCCAAGAACAGATCAACCGAGCCACCTCCTTATCTACTACACAAGAGGGAAGCACTCTAGATGGCTTAATATCATTACTGGTTGATATTCAAGCACATAATTCTTTAATGGACAGTGTAAAGAATGCCCTCTCTGTCGCTCTCACCAAAGCACGGACCAAGTACAAATCCATTTTTGACCAGTTACCACCCCCGAATGGTAATTAAGTTTTGATGTTTTTCAAAAAGGGGGAGTAATATGTTACAGTACTAGGGGGAGTGATACAGTATTTGATATAGTATTGGGGGAGTGTAGCATTCAAAGCATCAAAGTATAAAATCAAACAACAGAAGTATAGCATACAGGGGGAGTATACCGAGCAGAGTACACAAAGTATCCAAGAGCAGTGCACCGAGCAGTAAACAGAACAGACAACCAAGCATGAAAATTCAGAGTTTTGTACAGTATATCGATAAGGGGAGTATATCTGGATATATTATTCTATTGACTATTGTATATACTGTTAGCATAGTCAAATTTTGCAAGTATATAGATTATTGAGTTATAACTTTGAAAGTAGTTTTTGTCAAACATCTCAACTAATGTCAAAAGGGGAGATTGTTACTACTCATCAAGTTGCCATTAGTTTCATGTCAAAGTTATTCGATATACTCTAGTCAGTTATCTCTACTGAGATATTCAGTCGGTATGCATAGCCTAGTCGGTTACAGAAGAAAGTAAGTCTCAAAACGTAGTATACACCAAGCTGTCTACCGAGTATCATTTCATGTCTACCGAGCAGCAAAGATGACACACCGAGTTGATATACAGAGAGTGAAACGTGTTACCAGATTCATTGAACCTGGACATGCATATGAAAATGTGTTACAAGATCGAGGCACATTTAACTGTTATCACATTGGAAATTGCACTTAAAGATTGTCTATGATTTTGAGGTCATTTAACCAATGAAATAATCTGCATGGTTATTCATTCGATAAATCATATTTGTAAGATTGAAGCAATGAATGGATCACCATCATAAGAGATTTGTTTATATAGCATGAGTTAAGAATTAAAAGTGTGTGTGCATGAGTGTAAGAAGACTGTTACAAAGACATAGAGGTCACCAAGAAGGTTTTCAGAGAACAGTTAAAGAACGGAGTAAACATAAGGGTTTTCTGAGTTACTATATGGGTTACTAAGGTATGCTATAAGCAAGGTAACTTATCCTGAGCACATAGAATTTGCTATAACATTTTAGATGTAAAGTTGCAGATATTTGTAATGATTTTATTTTAATATTGTGAAGTTGTAAGAGAGACCTTTAATAGGGTAAAAGACTCTAATCAAGTCTATAAATTATAAAGCCTCTAACCAGGTGCAGCATTTAGATGAAGTGTTGTGAAATCCTTTAGCAAGGTAGATCTAACAGATCTTGTTACTCCTAACAGGGTAAGCTATCAGAAATAGATAAACATGTAGCTCTAACCGAGCACTCTTTATTATTGCAGTAGTGAAGTTGTGGGTGCCATCCCCACTGCTATTTTTCTCTCTAACCAAGAGTTTCTGCATAACCAAAATATATGTGTTATGGAGTGAATCATGTATGATTGTTATCTATTTGTTTTAGCTTTATATTTTGTTACTGCACTATTCGACTTATGCATAACAATAAAGTTAGTATTGAAGAAAAGTTTTGAAGTACTGATTCACCCCTCCCCTCTCAATACATTAGCTTTCCATATTGGACCTAACAAACTTAGCAATGTATCGAATCTTGTTATAGGCATAACAAGTCACATTGTTTTTCTGAATAGCTTTCCCATATCCTATGCTGGTATGTGTTCTGCATTGATTAGATAAATGTCCAAATCTTCCACAAGAATAACATCTTACATTCATTCTGCAATTTTTTGAATTATGACCAACTTTGTTGCAGTTAGAACATTGACCGGTGGGTGTATTGGTGTTCTGATAATTTCTAGATCTACACTGATTTTCTCTATGACCATACTTGTTACAGTTAAAGCATTTGCCATTAAATTTGTAAGTAGTAGTTTGTTTTACTAGTTTGCTATGATCATGATTGTTTTCCGTACAGGAGCTTTCACCAACTTCAAAGCCAAGCCCATTTGTATCACCATTAGGTTTCTAATTCTTCAGCATGTCACCAAGTTCTTCTGAACTTTTCTTGAATTTTTCTTTGTGATGATTTGCAGTAGTTAGTTCACTTTCCAAGATTCCTTTCTATCTTATGAGTTCAGTTCTGTCATTTGGTGTGTGCATTAAATCTGTCTTCAACATATCATTTTCATGACTAAGTCTTGTGTTCTCATTTCCAGGATCATTTAGTCTTCCGGCCAAGTCTTCTTCATTCTTCTTCCTATCTTTAATTTCTTTACGAAAATTCATAGTCATATCCTGCATCTTATTCTGTGTTGTACTAATCTCTTGTCTTAGCTTGTTTACCAGATCATTAAGAGTTTCCTTTTCATCATTCTCATTTTGCATTTTCTCACAAAGTTCTCTTCTCTTATTTCTTTCAATGGCAAGATTTTCTTGAAGTGCTTGAATGATATCCTGAGCAGCCTTTAGATCATCTTCAAGTTTGATATTCTTCACCTTTTCTACATCATAGTCTAAAAGAGTTGTTTTCAATTGTTCTCTCAAGTTTTCCATCTCTACCGATGTCAAGATCTTCCTCAAGCTGTTAGACTTCTGGAAATAGAGGACCAAGCTCTGATACCAATTGTTAGGATTCCTAAAGATACTGAGAGGGGCCGGGGGGGTCAATCAGTATCTAACCAGTTTATTAATTAACTTGAATTAAAACATGTAAAGCATGTCAATATAGTGTACCGATAAATCAAAAGTAATCTAGTAAACAAGAAAAACAATAACCACATGAGAGCACACCATAACACAATAGTTTAACAAGGAAACCTGGTGTGGGAAAAACCTCGGTGGGATTTGTGACCCACAATATTCACTTACTGGCCAATAAGGGAATATTACTGCTACAATAGGGGCCTGCACATGTAGGAAGGCCAAGTACCTAGAGCTCACTACTCAATTACAAAAGGAAGTCACACTGACTTACAAAAATTGATTATAATAATCCAAGGTCTTGTATTGCTTCAAAATAGCATCTACTATGCCAGATCCAATACCAGTTTTAGCTTTGCTGCATACATAAACCCTTAACGTAAAATTCACATAGTAGGTCTGCATTATTTCGCCTATCACCTTATTTCCAAATGTTCTACAATGATCTCATACATATATGAGTCATATTACAACTCGCCATGTCAACTTACAATGATTTTACAATTAATTACAAAATATATTATCAACAAAATTCATGTTGGCTTGGGAGCCGGTAGCCTTCCTTTCACTGTCGATGTTTTGTGTGTCAGTGTAGAGTTTATTGTTGCAGGTGTCGATATAATTGTCTTGCCGCTATCATATGATTGCAAGGATGCCATCAATGACAAAACCTTCAATCACCTACAATTTCTCATTGGAGTGTGCATTTGCTAACAGTTATATGGTATCCTAAGGGGTCATAGGACACTATATGACCCGTTACAACACCATATGACCCCTTAGGACACAATATGGTGTCGCTATGGGTCGTATGGTGTCCTAAGGGGTCATATGGTGTCCTACAACCCCTTAGGACACACTATGATGTTGTTATGGGTCGTATGGTGTCCTAAGGGGTCATATGGTGTCCTATGGGGCCATAGGAAACCATGTGACCCATTAGGTGTCGTTAGGGATCATATTGTGTCTTAATGAGTCATATGGTGTGTTATGACCCCTTAAGACACCATATGACCCCTTAGGACACCATATGACCCATAACAACACCATATGGTGTCCTAAGAGGTCTTATAGTGTCCTAAGGGGTCATAGGACACCATATGACCCCTTAGGACACAATGTGAACCCTAATGACACATAAGGGGTTATATGGTATCCTAAGGGGTCATAGGACACTATATGACCTGTTAGGACACCATATGACCCCTTAGGACACCATATGACCCATAACGATACTATATGGTGTTCTAAGGGGTCACATGGTGTCGTAAGGGGTCATATGGTATCCTATGATCCCTTAGGACACCATATGACCCCTTAGGACACAATATGGTGTCATTATGGGTCGTATAGTGTCCTAAGGGGTCATATGGTGTCCTATCACCCCTTAGGACACCATATGACCCCTTAGGACACAATATGGTGTCAGTATGGGTCGTATGGTGTCCTAAGGGGTCATATGGTGTCCTATGACCCCTTAGGACACCATATGGTGTCCTATGGGGGCATAGGACACCATATGAACCCTTAGGTATCGTTGGGGATCATATTATGTCTTAACGGGTCATATGGTTTTTTATGACCCCTTAAGACAACATATGACCCCTTAGGACACCATACGACCCGTAATGACACCATATGGTGTCCTAAGGGGTCATATAGTGTCTTAAGGGGTCATAGGACACCATATGACCCCTTAGGACACCATACGACCCGTAATGACACCATATGGTGTCCTAAGGGGTCATATAGTGTCTTAAGGGGTCATAGGACACCATATGACCCCTTAGGACACAATGTGAACCCTACCGACATTTAAGGGGTTATATGGTGTCCTAAGGGGTCAGAGGATACTCTATGACCCGTTAGGACACCATATGACCTCTTAGGACACCATATGACCCATAATGACACTATATGGTGTTTTAATGGGTCACATGGTGTCGTAAGAGGTCATATGGTATCCAATAATCCCTTAGGACACCATATGATCCCTTAGGACACAATATGGTGTCGTTATGGGTCGTATGGTGTCCTAAGGGGTCATATGGTGTCCTATGACCCCTTAGGACACCATATGACCCCTTCAGACACAATATGGTGTTGTTATGGGTCGTATGGTATCCTAAGGGGTCATATGGTGTCCTATGGGGCCATAAGACACCATATGACCCCTTGGGTGTCATTAGGGATCATATTATGTCTTAATGGGTCATATGATGTGTTATGACCCCTTAAGACACCATATGACCCCTTAGGACACCATACGACCCATAACGACACCATATGGTGTCCTAAGGGGTCATATAGTGTCCTAAGGGGTCATAGGACACCATATGACCCCTTAGGACACAATGTGAACCCTAACAACACGTAAGAGGTTATATAGTGTCCTAAGGGGTCAGAGGACACTATATGACCCATTAGGACACCATACGACCCCTTAGGACACCATATGACCTATAATGACACTATATGGTGTTTTAAGAGGTCACTTGGTGTCCTAAGGGGTTGTCTAGTGTCCTAGGACCTCTTAGGACACAATCTGGTGTAGTTATGGGTCGTATGGTGTTGTACCCCTTAGGACACTATATGACCCCTCAGGATAAAATGTGTTGTCGTTATGGGTCGTATGGTGTCCTAAGGGGTCATATGGTGTCCTATGACCCCTTAAGACACCATATGGTGTCCTATGACCCCTTAAGACACCATATGGTGTCATTATGGGTCGTATGGTGTCTTAAGGGGTCATATAGTGTCCTATGCGGTCATAGGACACCATATGACCCCTTAGGTGTCGTTAGGGATCATATTGTGTCTTAACAGGTCATATGGTGTGTTATGACTCCTTAAGACACAATATGACCCCTTAGGACACCTTATGTTGTCATTATGGGTCATATGGTGTCCTATGGGATCATAAGACACCTACTGACCGCTTAGGACACCATACGACCCATAATGATACCATATGGTTTCCTTAGGGGTCATATAGTGTCCTAAGGGGTCATAGGAGTCCTATGGGATCATAAGACACCTAATGACCGCTTAGGACACCATGCGACCCATAATGATACCATATGGTTTCCTAAGGGGTCATATAGTGTCTAAAGGGGTCATAGGACACCATATGACCCCTTAGGACACAATGTGAATCCTAATGACATGTAAGGGGTTATGTGGTATCTGAAGGGGTCATAGGACACTATATGACCCGTTAGGATACCATATGTGCCCTTAGGACACCATATGACCTATAACGACACTATATGGTGTTCTAAGGGGTCACATGGTGTCCTAAGGGGTCATCTAGTGTCCTATGACCCCTTAAGACACCATATGACCCCTTAGGACACAATATGGTGTTGTTATGTGTTGTATGGTGTCGTAATGGGTCATATGGTGTCCTATGACTGCTTAGGACACCATAAGACCCCGTAGGACACAATATGGTGTCATTATGGGTTGTATGGTGTCCTAAGGGGTCATATGGTGTCCTATGGGGTCATAGGACACCATATGACCCCTTAGGTGTCTTTAGGGATCATATTATGTCTTAATGGGTCATATGGTGTGTTATGACCCCTTAAGACACCATATGACCCCTTAGGACACCTTATTTTTTCATTATGGGTCATATGGTGTCCTAAGGGATCATCACACACCATAAGACCATACTGACCCCATATGGTGTACTAGGGGCTCATAATGTATCTTTTGGGGTCATAGAACACCATATAAACCATACTGACACCATATGGTGTACTAAGGGGTCATAGGACACCATATAACCCCTTAGGACACAATATGACCCCTAACAACACCTAAGGGTTCATATGGTGTCCTATGACCCATTAATACACCATATGGTGTCGTTATGGGTTGTATGGTGTCCTAAGGGGTCATACGGTGTCCTATGACCACTTAGGATAGAATATGGTGTCGTTATGGGTCCTATGGTAACCTAAGAGATCATATGGTGTCCTATGACCCCTTAGGACACTATATGACCCCTTAGGTGTCATTAGGGGTCATATTGTGTGCTAAGGGGTGATATGATGTCCTATGACCCCTTAGGACCTAGTGAGAGGAGGGAGTGAGGAAGAAAATGAGGGAAAGAGGTGAGAAAGGGAATTAGATGGGTGTAAGGATGAAGAGGGAGATAGCTTGATGGATAGGAGAATAAGGGAATCGTGAGAGCTAGAGAGGGGAGGGACAAAGAAGAGTATGTATCTATAAGATTGAAGAACTCGAGAAGAGGTAAGTGGAGAGAGAGAATATGAGATCTAGTTTATAGAGAGAGATGGAACAACGAGGGAAGGGAGATAAACAAGGGAGAGGTGAGATGGGGGTTTCTATGTACACATTTGGCACTCTCCCTATTTGGAGCATGCCAAATGTGGAATATGGACCACATTTGGCGCACGCCAAATGGAAAAATCCATTCATCACATTTGGCGCATGCCAAATAGGGCGAGCGATTTGGTGCGTGCCAAATGGCCCTCTTTAGGAAATACCAAACCTATAGGTTGGATTTGCCTTGGGCATCAAACTCAAAGGTTTGGATGACCATTTTAGGCAAGAGACGTGTTTTTATCATAACATTGAAAATTTTGGCATTTTTTTGGTCGTGCTCTCCGTCAGGTTTGCACGTGTTTCAATGAAGTTAAAAAAAATACCATGGTAAACTTGAGCTCCCTTTTAGCTATCCAAAAATGTAATTTATTTCAAATTTTGATTTTGTTAAGTCTTTCATCTATAATTTTTTGTCAGTGTGTCTGTTTTTTGTCAAACACCAACATGCACTATTTTGGGTATATATTTTTACATGTTCATCTGATTTTGAAAAAACTTACATTTTTTTAAAACTAGACTCCATTCTACACAATTTAAAAAAAAATTGATTTTTGATTAGTTTCAATGATTTTAGGGGGGAGCATGCTCAAATTCCTGTTTTTCAGGATTGTCCACTTTGAAAATTAGTAAAAAATCATATACTTGTTAAAAAATTAGCTGAAAAACCTGGCATAAACTACAAGGTGTTAGCTAATTTCTCACAGAAGCGATTTTAAAAATTCAAAAAAAAAGTTAACATTTTAGGGGGGCCACAACAGACTCTATGTTATGTTTTTTGCATAAAAATAGGACCACTTTTTGTGGCCCCCCTTTTTGAAGCCCTTAATATCCACCATTTTCAAAAAAAAAATACTATTTTAGAAAGTAGACTTGAAGCACTCTGACTCTTGTTCTTGTTGCATCTTCAAATTTGGAGTGTAACTATCTTCAATTTGTTGTTTAAGTTCAGACTTTGCTGATTTCAGAAGAAAAAAAAGTGGCATCTTAAGACCCCCTTTTGGTACCACAACTTGGTGCACATACCCCTTAAGAAGAACATAGATAAATCTTGTTACTATGATCATGAAGGAGTTACAGTTGATTCTGATGAAGAACCGACAAACAATGGATGGGCTTTTGTTTCAATAAAAGAAGATCAACTGGCACCAACTGTTCCACTGGTAGAGAAGGCCCTAACAACTAAAATTGAAGAAAAAGATGAATGGATCATTGATAATAGATGTTCACATCATATGATTGGTGATAAAAGTAAATTCTTATCTTTTCAAGAATATAATGGAGGTCTAGTAAGATTTGGCGATAATAAAGCTTGTTTAATCAAAGGAAAAGGCACTATATCTTTGGATGGTAAGCATAATACTGACAATGTTTATTATGTTGAAGGTTTGAAGCATAATATTTTGAGTGTTGGTCAATTAGTTGAAAAGGGATTTCAGTTACAATTAAAGAATGGTAAATGCAAAATCATGAACAAAACTGGATTGGAGATTGCAACCGGTAATCAGACTAAAGGTAATATCTTTCATTTGAATAATAGTGATAAGACATGCTTGATTGCACATATTGATGAGAGTTGGTTATGGCATGAGAGACTTTGTCATGTGAATTTTGATTGCATTGTAAAGATTAGTTCAACTAACGCAATAAGGGATTTACCTAAGATTGTGAAACCTCATAATCCGGTATGTAAGGAATGTCAAATGGGAAAGCAAGTTAGAACAACTTTTAAGAGTATTTATGAGAAATCCAATAATGTTATTGATTTAATTCATACTGACTTGTGTGGTCCAGTAAGAAAAAGAAGTCTACAGGGAGATAGATATTTTATGCTAATTATTGATGATTATTCTAGAATGTGTTGGGTTACTTTTCTCACAGAGAAATCAGAAGCTTTTAGAAAATTCAAATTATTCAAGGCAATGGTAGAGAATGAAACTAGTAAGAAAAACAAATATTTGAGATCTGATCAAGGAGGAGAAATTACATTTGAGTAATTTAATACATTCTGTGAAGTGAATGGAATCAAAAGACAACTATCAGCACCCTGGACACCTCAACAAAATGAAATTGTGGAAAGGAAGAACATAACTATTCTGGAAGCAGCTAGAAGCATGATATTAGAAGAAAATCTACCTCATGTGTACTGGAGAGAAGCAGTGAATACAACAGTTTACACTTTCAACAAATTTCACATCAAAGGTGAAACCGGTAAGACCCCTTATGAACTATGGTTTGGTAATACTCCTACTCTTAAATACTTTATAATATTTGGAAGCAAATGCTATATTAGAAGAGATGAGTATGTTGGTAAATTTAATCCTAGAGGTGATGAAGGAATATTTCTTGGTTATTCATCTAAGATAAAGGCATATAGATGTTTTAATAAAAGATTGCAGAAAATCATTGAAAGTGCTAATGTGAAGATAGATGAACACTTTAGAGGAAATTCAAGGTCTATAGATTCTAAACCAGCAGTTGAGATAATCATAAATGAACCAATACAGAGTGCATCGGTACAAAATGTGGATCTAGTCATATCAGCATCATCAAAGAATTCCACAATGACTGAAGAACAACAACATGTGAATAAACCCAGGTATGTAAGACTGAATCACTTAGAAAATCAGATAATTGGGAATAAGTATCAAGGTGTTATGACAAGAGGAAGACTAGAAAATGAAGAGGTATGCTTAATTTCTTAAATTGAACTAGCATCTGTTATTGAAGCATGTCAAGATGAACATTGGATAAAAGTAATGGAAGATGAATTAGAACAAATTGAAAACAACAATACATGGACATTAGTTCCCCGACCTAAAGATAAAAATGTAATTGGAACTAAATGGGTATTCAAAAATAAACTTAATGAATATGGTAAGGTAATTAGGAACAAAGCAAGATTAGTGTGTAAAGGATATTCACAGAAAGAGGGAATTGATTATAATGAAACCTTTGCACCGGTAGCTAGAATTGAGGTTGTTAGATTATTTCTTGCATTTGCAGCTCATAAGAACTATAAAGTATATCAGATGGATGTAAAATGTGCATTTTTGAATGGTGATCTTGAAGAGGAAGTTTACATTGAACAACCTGATGGATTTTCATTGACAAATGTTAAAGATATGGTTTGTAGATTAAGGAAAGGTTTGTATGGATTGAAGCAAGCTTCTAGAGCTTGGTATGCTAGATTAGACAAATATCTTTTGAAGATTGGTTACACTAAAGGTAATCTTGACAACAACTTATATTTCAAAGTGAAAAATCACAACCTCAAACCTTGGCTCATCCTCAACACAATCCTAAGTGAAATAAATTAATAGCTCGACCAGCTCAAGACAACACAATATTCATAAAACAACAAGTTCTTGTAGACACACCTCACAAGTATGTAGTTTACAATAATTTTTGGCAAGATATAGAGTTGTGAGGCATTGCATATGTCATTTGGGTCATTCTAGACTCATATATCAATTGTATACCCTTTAAATAGCCTTACAAGAACTCTAATATGCCTAAAGAAGCTATAAAAGAATTAAAAAATTTAGAAATAAAGGCAAAGTCATAGAATAAGTTAATTAAGAGTTATTATTAAAGGATGTGGTGAAAAGGCATTATGAAGAGGCATTAAGAAACTAGATAAAGAGGGAAGTGTGGAAGGTAAGAGTATAGAAACATGTATAGAATAATATTGACTAAATATATATGTGGGAATAAGGAAGTCTAATATATATATATATATTGAAAAAATTGATGTTTCAACAACTCGTACTCTTATAAATAATTTTTTTTTTGAAATATAAAAATACCCTTTTTATAGATCTACAAGTGAATGTTCCAAGTAAATATATTGTTAGGATTAATGACAGTCCCAAAGACACTGAGAGGGGGGGGGGGTGAATCAGTGTCTAACCGGTTAGCAAAAAAATTAAACTTATTAAGAACTTTGCATCCCAAAATAGTGTATCGGTAAATAAGAATTAATACAGCAAATAAGAATAACAGAGACAACATAGAGAACACACCATAACACAAGATATTTAACGAGGAAACCCAGTGTGGGAAAAACCTCGATAGTATTTCTGACCCACAAGATTCACTCACTGGCCAATGAATAAATATTACTTACAATGAGGGGCTTGCACATGCAGGAAGGCGAACTGCCTAGAGCTCACTGCTCAATAAGAGTCACACTAACTACAAAAATGGATTATGAAATCCAATACAATGTACTACTTCAAATCAGCATCAACTATGCGAGGTTTAGTATCGGTTTAAGCTCACTCTATAACCAAAACCTTATACAAAATTTTCCTTATGCATTCACATATAACATCCTTATTTCTCACTCTCTCCTCTATACCTTACATTCTTCTCTCATATATTTGACTTACAAGATCTCATACATATATAAGTCTTTTACAATATGCCATGTCGGCTTTTACAAAAGATAATTACAATATAAAATAATAAACAAAGTTTATTCCATGTCGGCTAGAGTGTCAGTATGCATTGTTGGTGCTATCGGTGAAGTGTCTGCCAGTGTATGTAGAAGTCTATTGCCGATCCCAGTAACTGTTTGTGGCTTACCAGATGATTGCTAGATGGTTGCCATCAATGAAAACATCAATTATTCTCATAAGAGTGTAGAATGCCAACAATCTCCCCCTTTGGCATTGATGGCAACACTCATTAGAAAAATCCAAAAACCCGTTCCAAAAACTAAAGTCCAAAAAGTTTCCAAAAAGGTGTGCTCCCCTTGAGCAAATGATCTCCTCTGAATAAATATTTTTCTCTCTACTACTCCCCCTTTGACATCAATGACAAAGGTTGTCAAAAATAGTTAAATGAGTGCAAAAATTTCACCTCAAAGTTTGTAACCGGTTGGTTACAATCTGAAAGATGTCTGTCAAAACCAAATTTAGACTCTGCATGAATCTTTTGCTATCAGTCAAGGTTGCCTCAGTCTGTTGGATCTTGTGAGTGAGATAGTGCATGTGTTCTTCCAGTGATCACTCTCCTTGAAGCAATGCCTTAGAGATTTCATTTCTCAGAGAGATAAGATTGTCCAACTTAGGACCAAGTTTATATTTAAGTTCTCGGACATTAGACTTAATCCTTGCCTTCTCTTTCTCAAGTTTCTATAATTTTTCTTCAAAAACTGCTATTTCCTTCTCAATAACTGATATAAGTTTGGATTAACCAGTTATGTTATCAACTATGTCATCTATTTCTTTTTATACTTTGTTGATCTCCTTTTCTAAGTCCTCTATCAAAAGATGGGGTTTGCATGTTTCTTTGTAAAGCTCCTTGTATTCCAAAATTGTAGAGTTCAATGCCAGTAATAGTGTATTCATGTGTTCTGTGCACTTCTTTATCGTGTCTTCAAAGAATTTGTCCTTTTCCTTTTCAACTTTTTCCCTAAAGGTTTCCTCATTCACCTTGTCAATGGTTATTACATTATTAGTAATAAATTTTGATAGTGTGTCCAATTTTCCTATAGAATCCTTGATGTGATCAGTTTTACAATTTGGTGCAATCAACTTCAGAACTGGTAAAGTGTTGTCAATTGACTTGTAGGCCAACGCATTCTAGTCTGTTATCTTCTTGATTGAATCTAAAAGTACTTTAGTAACATTTGTAGGTCTAAATTCACTTGTTGAAGTGTCAGATGTCTGACCAATTACCTTTATTACCTCTATGCTTCCAACATTAGTAACCATTTTGTTTGTGTTAACCTCCGATGGATCAATCTAAGTTTGTATTTCAACCTATAAAGGTTTGTCTGATTGTTTAGGTGTCTCAGTGATTATCGGTTTCTCTGCCTCAATATGTACCTCTACCTTTGTAGGTTTTTCAATACTTTCATCTATCAGTATCTCTATCTTTGATGGCTTTTACCAACATCTGTTCCTTCAGTAGGTTTTCCTGTACGTGATGGTTGCTCTATTTGGGTTGGGATCTCAACCTCAACAGTCTCTACCGGTTTCTCAACTATGTTGCCACTGTCAACATTATCATTCTTAACCTCTGTTCTATCCTTATCCACAACAATATTTACTTCCTGGGTATCCACATTCATGGTAAAAAGTATCTCAAATTTAGGATTTGTATCATCATGTGTGATACCTTCAGTGTCAAAGACTGGTGTATTATCTGTGTGTACTGGTGCAGTATCCAAAGGTGGTGGTGGTATAATATCAATAATCTTGATGTTCGGAATTCCACCAATCTTTCCTTTGCCCTTATCTTTATCCTTCTGATACACTTTGAATGTCTTCTTTGGTCGGTTCCTTTCCTCTTGTTTTTCTTTTTCCACAAAAAATATATCCCAGTTATCAGCAGTCTCTTCTGCAATCTCATTTACTCTTCCTGCCATTAAACTTACTTGTCAGTACCCACTAGAAAAAATGGATCTATTAGCCTCACAAATCAGTTCATCATTTTCCTCTTTTGAATTGACAGGATGAATAGCTAGAAGTTTTTCAACTTTTAGTTTCTTATGTAATTCCATCACTACTATCCTTTTTGCATCCAATCTTCTATACAATTCATTTGGTAAATCATCCACAACTTCAATTAAGACTTTCTTATATATGTCCAACTATAAAATAATGTTGTTCTCAATTATTTCCTTGTTAGAATCATTAAATGAATTATACAGTTTACTCACATTAGCCAAATTTCCATCATCAGTTATTTCATTCAACAAATTATCCAATGAAGGAGTGACCGGCTTTTATTTCTTCTTAGGAGTTAGTTTCTTGGTCGGTTCCCTTACTGCCTGTTGTTTCTTCCTCAAGGTCCTTGTTCTCTTAGGTGAAGGTTTTCTCTTCCTCCTTTCTACTCTTTTAAACTCTATTGCCTTGTCACTCTCGGTTCCAGAAGATGTGCCAACCAGTGAAATGTGTGCCTCCAATTGCAGTCCTTCAAGCTCACTGGCCGATATGCCATTGATGTTCATTACATTTTCCTTGATTTCTTTTACTTTCTTAGAAGCATCTCTGATAAATTTTTCTCTTTTCTTCCTTTGCTTCATTGTTTTTACACCACTTTCAATAGTTTATGCATTGCCAAAAACTTGTTCTGATGGTTCTCTCAGTACATCTAGTAATGCTTTAGCATATGTCTCAAGAATGTTTAGATCTACCTCATATCCCATTTCAATTACCCATATAGTCCTAGGGAGTACAACTTCCATCCATGTCTCATATTTCTTGATAACAAAATAGATTTATTTGTCATACTTGTCTACTATACTCTGTGGTAATCTTTCTCTAGCTCTCATCTTAGCCTGGAAAGTTTTAAAGTATTCAATTATGTTGTTGTCCTTAGCAGTTCCCATGCCGGTAAAAGCTTCATGTATTTGTTTTCCTACCATTATATCATATCCAAAGTCTTTGGGTCCTGTACCAGGAATCTCCTTAGTGAAATACAACATTAAACACACCAAAAGGTTTCCAAAGAGGAATGTACCTTTCTTGTCACCTTTTATCTTTTTCAGGTTGTCAATAAATTCATCTTTCAGCCATTCACATACATATATCATTGCATTGTTGTTAAACATCTCATATGCACTGCATATACAAAGACTAGAAACTGAATTTAGCCTATTAGCATGTGTAGTCTTGTAGCCTAGCACCATACTCACAAATCTCACATTGATGTCCTTAATATCATTCACTCTTAGTGATCTACTATCAAATGTTGCTCCGATTAGGCTTATCACTGTGTTGTTGGGAATCTTCTTAGTTTTATCAGGTCTTTTTCCAGTTGAGGGTAAACCACTTACTACCCTAATTGCTTGTCCGATTATTTTGCAGACAGAATCCAACCATAAGAATTCTCCATGTGCTCTACTTAAAACAATCCTAACTACTTCCTCCAGAAATTTAGGGATATTCAATATCTCAACAAATTCTAGAGTTTCTACAATCTTGCGTTCAAGTTTAACAACACCATTTTCATCACAAATTACAATTTTAAACATTTTCATCAATTCCTCAAAACCTAATTCTTCAATGTTGCAATGTATATAAATCCTAAGGTCTTCTCCAAAAGCTACACCTTTAGGAATTTTTGAAAATGCCCCTATGGAATCATCTTTCTTAGCTACTTCGGGAATTATTTTGAGCACGGGCCTAGGGCGTTTCACATTTTCCACAATAGTAGGGTTCTGAACAAATTTGGGAGAAAAAGAGGAAGCCATTGAAAAATAGATTTAGCTGCTTGAAAATATTATGAATGCTTGGAGAAAATTAGTTCACACCTTTTCCTTGAATGCATTTGCTCAGTTTTCATGCTCTTAGCTATTTTGAATGTTTGGTGTGTTGAAAAAGAGGGAAATCAACTAATTTATAATGAAATTTCTCTCAACAACTGCATTAAATGCTCATCGGTTAAGTGAAAACTTAACACATCTACCGGTAAGGAAGAAATCTATCTTCTCACCATCAACCGAGGGTACTCTGCATGATTTTCAACTTTCTGCAATACCCCCAAAGGTTTACTTCTCAGTTGGATGAAGAATCTCTTGCCGATGGAGTATTACTTTGTTCTACTATTGCAGAGACAGTTTCATCAACATTCTGATCTCTCTTTCTAATCTATTGTTTTAAAAATTCTTGCTTTACCTCATCTACCTTTTCTTTACCTTTCAAACCAGATCCTTTATTGTTTACTGGTGAAGTCTTGCTTCTACAAAATTTTGTAATATATCCAATCTTGTTACAAGCATAACAAGCTACATTATTCTTTTAAATAGCCTTTCCATATCCTATGCCAGTTTGTTTTTTGCATTGATTAGATAAGTGCCCAAATCTTCCACAAATATAGCATCTTGCATTCATTCTGCAGTTTTTTGAATTATGACCAATTTTGTTGCATTTGGAACATTGACCGGTGGGTAGATTAATGTTTTGATTGTTTCTAATTCTACACTGATTTTCTCTATGACCATACTTGTTATAGTTAAAGCATTTCCCATTAAATTTATAAGCACTAGGTTGTCTTACCGATTTACTATGATCATGATTGTTTGCAGTACCGAAACTTTCTCCAACTTCAAATCCAAGTTCATTAGTATCTCCATTAGGTTTCTGATTTTTTAGCATATCATCAAGTTCCTCTGAACTTTTCTTGAACTTTTCTTTATGTTTATTTGCAGTATCCAGCTCATTTTCCAGAATTCCCTTTTGTCTCATAAGCTCAGTTATATCATGTTGCATGTGAATTAGATCAGTCTTCAACATATCATTTTCATGACTGAGTCTTAGATTTTCATTTCCAGCATCATTGAGTCTCCTAGTCAAGTCTTCTTCATTTTTCTTCCTGTCTTCAATGTCTTTACATAACCTCATAGTCATATCTTGCATTTCATTTTTTATATTACTGTTCTCTATTCTTAATTTGTTCACAAGTTCATTAAGAGTTTCCTTTCCATCATCATCTTTATGCATCTTCTCATGAAGTTTTTTTCTTTTATTTCAAGCTATAGTAAGATTCTCCTAAAGTCCTTGAATGAATTCCTATACAATCATCAGATCATCTTCAAGTTTGATATTCTTCAATTTCTCTGCATTCTACAAGAGCTCCTTCCAAATGTTTTCTTAAGTTCTCCATCTGTACCGGTGTCAGAACCTTCCTCCAGTTGTTAGGATTTTGAAAATAGAGGACCAGGCTCTAATACCAATTGTTAGGATTAATGACAGTCCCAAAGACACTGATAAGGGGGGGTGAGGGGTGAATCAGTGTCTAACTGGTTAGCAGAATAATTAAACTTATTAAGAACTTTGCATCCAAAAATAGTGTACCGGTAAATAAGAATTAATGAAGCAAATAAGAATAACAGAGACAACATAGAGAACACACCATAACACAAGATATTTAACGAGGAAACCCAGTGTGGGAAAAACCTCGATAGTATTTCTGACCCACAAGATTCACTCACTGGCCAATGAATAAATATTACTTAAAATGAGGGGCCTGCACATGCAGGAAGGCCAACTGCCTAGAGCTCATTGCTCAATAAGAGTCACATTGACTACAAAAATGGATTATGAAATCCAATATAATGTACTGCTTCAAATCAGCATCAACTATGCCAGGTTCAGTACCGGCTTAAGCTCAGTCTATAACCAAAACCTTATACAAAATTTTCCTTTTGCATTCACATATAACATTCTTATTTCTCACTCTCTCCTCTATACCTTACATTCTTCTCTCATATATTTGACTTACAAGATCTTATACATATATGAGTCTTTTACAATATGCCATGTCGACTTTTACAAAAGATAATTACAATATAAAATAATAAACAAATTTTATTCCATGTCGGTTGGAGTGCCGGTATGCATTGTTGTCGTTGTCGGTGAAGTGTCTGCTAGTGTATGTAGAAGTCTATTGCCGGTGTCGATAACTGTCAGTGTCGGTAACTGTCAGTGGCTTACAAGATAGTTGTCAGATGGTTGTCATCAATGACAACATCAATTATTCTCATAAGAGTGTAGAATGCCAACATATATATCTTTTAATATTTTATATTTTTAATATATTTTATGTTTAATTTTTATTGAAAGTAGGTAATCAGCTCTAAAATATAAGATTGATTATCTTGTCAAGGCAAAATACTAAAATTTATTTAAAAGTTGAATCACCATTGACCATGTGTGTGTGTGTGTATATATTGTAGATACCTAATTTTGTCATGTCTAATTAAATTAATATATTTATTTATTTAATTATTTTATCTTAAGTCTTCTATTAGTTAAATAAATATTTATTTATTTAATCAATTCATTAATTCTCTTCTAAGACTTTCCTCATTTAAATAAATACTTTTATTTATTTATTTATTTAATTGATCCCATTTCCTCTATTAATTAAATAAATCTTTATTTATTTAATTAATTCATTATCCTTTTCTACCCATGACACATGTCATTCATCTCTTAATTCCTACACTACCTACCCTCTCATTATTTTCTTATTTCCTCTACCTACCCTCTAATCCTAGCCGACCATCTATCTTTTACACCTCTTAATCTTATCCCTTCATTTCCTATAGTGTCTTCTATATAAGAGGATACTCTCCTTCATTATCAACCCTAAGCATTCCAATTGTCTAATCAATCTATTCAGCTAATGAGCACACTAATTATGCAATCAAGCCTTCTTGTAACTAAGCTATCAACCACATTTCCATTCTTTATTGAGCTCTTGTGCACACAAAAAATATGAGAAAATACATATCAAGCAAGATCAATAGAGATAGGAAGAATGGAGATTCAAACCCTAGTGGACATGTGATGGTATAAGCTTTTTGATTTTGTTGATTTGCATTGTCTTAGGTAATCTTCATATGTTATGGTGGATCTTTGTTGTTTTTAGGCTAGGGTTTTGTGGTTGAATTCATTTAGTCTTTCAATATTATTGTTTCCATTATTCACTTTTCACCATACACATATATAATGTGGTGAAAATGGCGAATGATAGATCAAGAGGAAAACTATGGGTATGTGCAGGATCATGGTGGGCCAAACAGGCTCTTAAGTGGCAATGAAAATAAAAAAACAGAGTTAGGAAAATTGACATAAAATTTTGAATAAGTTATCAACATTATTTCAAAAATATATAAGAATAGAATCTATAGCAAATTGAATGTATTTTCTAAGCTACTAGTTTGTTTTTTGAAAAAAAATAATCTATTTGACAAAAAATTGAAATTTAAATGTATTCGTACTAAAATTTTAGGAAAAAGATAAGAAGCGGGTGTATGTCTGACCACCCTAATCATAGTCAAATCATAATATTTTTTTATAAGATTTTATCTATAATTAGAAGACTAGTGTCCAGATGTGACACACAAAAAAAAAATATTTTTCTTTGAAATAAATAATTAATTATGATTTTTTATTGCAGCTTTTTAAAAATATAACAAAATTGTATGTCTGACCACCATAACTTGGTCAAAACTTTATGAAATTCAATTTTTATTTCTTAAATCCAATAGTATATGAAACATAGAATGTGACACATGTTTTAGATTCAAAAAATGTGATACCATTTGAAAATTATAGATATTTTTCAATCAACCTATCATCAGAAATTTAGTCAGAATATCATCATCTTTTGGCCCCTCATGATCGTGCACATACTCCTACCCTTTCCCACAAAGAGAGATGGGAATTTCACTATCGATTACCCTTCGTTACATTGGGAAGAGGAGAGGAAATTCACTAGATCCAACCTTCAAGGATGAAGATTGAATTCTGAATGAAATGGGAATGATAAGTTGATCCCCTCTTCCTTATTTGAAAAGGAAAGGAATTGATTGATTTATGTAGTGCAAAAGTGACAAAGAATAGATTATAACTTGAAATCAGAATATGAGATGAATTTGTGCACCTGGATCTGGCAGTAATATGTCAAGATGAAGTCACCCTATGAATTTGAAGAAAAGTTGCCTGGACCGTGGCGAGAATGTACACGGTCCTCCAAAAACTTCGTGAAACGAAAAGGGTTTTTCCACCTCTGCAAATGAAGCCCGAATTTGAAAGTACAGTTGCACACCTCCAACCTACACATAGAAAATAGAGGAAAATGGGTTGGGATTGGGGGTTTGCCTTTAGGTCAAACCCTAGTTTTGGAATTAACCAAGTAATGAAAGAAAGTACTTGCAAGTAGATGTAAATGAAGGACTAAATTGTAAATCACCTCAAGGGAGATTGTAGTAGCAATGTTGATAAAAATGTTTGTGTGGAATTGTATCTTGGAATCAATCTCCTCTTCAATGGTTGAATCCTTGACTTGAATGCAACACCTAGACTTGAAGGGAGACTTGAGAATGCTCAATGCTGGAAAAGAATTCTTGAATTCTTGAATGCTCTTGAATGCTTGATCGCTTATGCAACTTGAATTTATCCAAATTTGACCTATCCAACTTATGCAAATGAGAGGATGACTGCCTCTTAAATACATGTTGGTGGATTTTATTTTCGTCGTAGGTTGATATCGGGGGAGTTTCCTGTCAATGCACAACCAACTATGCAACCTTAGGAAGGGTCCTACCCCAAAATAGGGCAGGGAAAGAGGCGTGATGCCCCTATCTTGGGTGGAAAAGAGCACCATGCCCCTGTCCAAGGGGGGAAAGTGGCACAACACCCCTATCCTACCCCTTTCTCCAAGGTAGAGTTCGGACAGGGTGATGCAGAGGCTAAGGAAGAAGTTGTTTCTGAGGGCTTAGCAGCCTTCAGACTCTGATTAGGCTAGAGGATTCAAACTCATGTGTGTGAGGACCCTAATGCAGTCAAAACTTGCTAAAGTCATAATTTTATGACACTACATTTAGCCCCCACTTTAGCAGGAGTATAAGAATATGTCAATACTATTGGTAAAGTACAAGGAAACAAGATTGAAAGACTTTTACCATGTCAAGGAGGCAAGATGCGCCAAGCCTCTAGTGGACTTAGGATGTTACGACTTCGATTGACAAAGTAAAAGGGAAGATAGAGAAGGGAAGAACCATAACTGCAAGTAGCAAATTTCCCTTCACTATGAGTCATGAAAGAAAGGATGCCAAAGATTACAAAGAAAAATAAAGTTCAATAAGTAATTCTAAGTATCAAAGAAGGAAAATATGAGCGGATTCTATGCCCCCAATTAAAGAGATTGTGTGCACCTTATCAGGAGTGATTTCTTTAAGGTAGGATCAACTCAAGAGAGAGAGAAGGGAGGGAACATGTTATCGCAAGTATTTATCCCCCAACTAAGGAATAAACCCAAGGATAATTAATGGGATGGGGTTTGGGATAGACTAGCCTAGTCTATGCTCTTGGATCCTTCTCTTGGATCACCTGTTATTCTCTCAACACCCTAGGGTCTCTATGACTTCCCCTGCTTGAGGAATCCCCTAACCATGCCCAATCCACCTACCAATGAGTTGCAATGTTGCTCCTAAGGTCTCACCTGCTCATGAGACTCAAAATCCCTTACTATGGCTAATAAGGTCTAGGCTTGTTTCACACCTTCCAAGGTCTTGGAAAGGTTATATCAGGTCAACTTCATGCTTTTTCCACCCATTCTAATGCCCCCAAGAGGTTTCAAGATTCCAATCCCTTACCGATTTCACTATTTTGTGTTTTTGCCTACAAAATAGGGCTACAAGGATTAGGACCAATTAGGCCTCCTACCCGGTCCTTTAGGGCTCCCTCTCACAAATGATGCAAAACCTACCAAAACTCCCAAAATGAACTACCATTCATTTGGCAAGGGCTCAAGTATTTCTCTAGTTTTGGGCCTCCAAGTGGCTGTACAGTGCCTTGGGAAAATTTTGGGGTTTTTAAGGGTTTTGTGAGGGTTTTTAGGGTCTGCCTGGGTCACAGTGAATGTTTTGAGTCATAGCCACCTTGTTTGGATTGGTGGAGGCTACTCCTTCACACCATTGATGCTTCACTCACTCCTCTGCACCTCCTCCAAAGGATGCACTCTCCTCTGATCAACCTTGCTCTCCAAGACCACTGCAACTTGACCTCTCCTAGCTAGGCACTGTCCAGTCTCGCCTAGGAGTGGGTATTTGTTTGGACTCCCTCCATTTTCAAGGGCCTAGCTTGCATGGGACTATAGTATAGGGTCTTCACTTCCATTCCCCATGGTTTCATGGTGATTCCACAATGGGGAATGGAGTTATGACTTCATTTGCACAAACCAGTCCAAACTGGACAATGACAATGCAATTTACAAACTATCTACAAACACACTCAACCGAAAAATAAAAACCTAATCTAATTTCTCACAATGAAATTATTTACACCTTAGAAGTTACTCCACATAGTTTTTCATGAAAATCAATCCATTAACTTGCTCGATAGCTTCATTCAAACTGACTGGTAACCAACAAAATAGTCACAGTCAATTCAGTTTGCTTGAGCCGTACAATGTCTGACATCCAAACCATTAATTTAGGGTTTGAAAATACTTATACTACCCTCTCCTCAGTATGTGTGCCTCTATTAGGGTTGTCCATGCCAAACTAAATATTTTGGCCTCCTGGTGGAAGAGTTGCTTGACAACTTTTAAAAGTTGTCATGCAACTTTTGAGAAACTTTCCCAATGTTCCTTTTCTTGACTCCTAGGCCCACATTGGGCCAACCTAAGGACACCACCATGCTAAAAAGGACCCCTAAACACCTTAAATGCACACATACCCTCTATTTCCAAGAAATCCTCAATTTTGACTCATGACCCTAAGATCTCCTCTAGGACCCTAACTAGGACCTATGAGCACATGGCTCTTTATTTTATATACAATGGCTTGATAAGAAGCATAAAACCAAAAAAAAAAAGGAGGGAGAGCTTGGAAGGGTGCTCCTACACCATACTCCCCCTCTGCACACAACTAAGAAATAGAAGAAGAGATGAGAGCCAGGTCTATGCCAAGTGTCTTGAACTTGCTCTCGTCCACCCAAGTAGCTTCAGATACTGGTTGATCTGCCCATTTCACTAAGTGCTCCATATAGACCTGGTGTCTAGTAGACTTCTTCACCCTTGACTCCAAGATCTCCTCTGCCATAGGCTTCCTCACTTGAGGTAAGGTATTCACATCCAAGTCTTGTAGTACCTTGGCTTGGTTCTCAGTTTGCCCTGCTATCTCTCCCTTGTACATTACTAGATCAACAACATTGAAGACTGGTGAAATGGCTAAGTCTGAAGGAAGATCAACCTTATAAGCGTTCTCACCATATTTTGCCAGAATTTTACAAGGACCTACCCTCTTCATTTGCAGTTTGGTAGGCTTACCACTTTGCATCCTAGCTTTGCTCAAATGGACCATCACATAGTCACCCACCTTGAACTGAACTTCTCTCTTTTTCTCATCTATTTTGGCTTTCAATTTGTGAGTGGATTCAAGGATGGCCTTCTTAACTTTCTCTTGGACTTCCTTGATGGTTTGAGTGAAGTCCTCTGCTTTCCCACTCTTCATCTCCAAAGTACCAAGGTCTCTCAACTCACATACTCCCCTTGGATGTCTGCCATACACAACCTCAAAAGGGCTTCTACCAGTGGTCCTATTCACACTGTCATTATATGCATACTCTTCTTAAGGAATGATAAGGTCCCATGTCTATCCATACTCCTTAGTTAGACACCTCAACAAATTGCCTAACACCCTATTGATGACTTCAGTTTGACCATCTGTTTGTGGATGGTAAGCTGAGCTAAATGAGAGACTAGTTCCAAGTCTCCTCCATAATGTTTTCCAATAATGGCCCATGAACTTGTTGTCCCTATCTGAAATAATGCTTAAAGGGAGTCCATGAATCCTAACAATCTCCTTAAAGAAGAGATGTGCAACATAGCTAGCATCATGTGTAGTCTTACATGGAATGAAATGGCTCATCTTGGAAAATCTATCTACTACCACATAGATGTTATCCATACCTATCTTTGTCTTGGGAAGTCCTACTACAAAGTCCATGCTTATACATTCCCAAGGCCTATTAGGGACTGGCAATGGTTGATAGAGACTAGCATTGCTTGACCCCCCTTTTTCTCTTTGACACACACCACATTGCTCCACATACCTCATCACATCTCTTGGCAACTTTGGCCAATAGTAGTACCTTTGTACTAAGTCCAAGGTTTTGTTGACTCCAAAGTGTCCACTTAAACTGCCATTGTGTTTCTCTTGGATGAGGTTTTCCCTCATGGATCCTCTTGGTACACACAACTGGTTACCTTTGAACAAGAGACCATTTTGGAGAGTGTAATTTGCATACTCACCATGGAAATGGTTCTCAAACTCCTTGCAAACCTTGTAAGCTGTTGAGAAGTCTTCATCTCCTTCATAGAGTTCCTTGAAACTCTCTATTCCTATGCTCTGCAATTGTAACTCTTCAACTGTCAACAACTTCCTGCTTAATGCATCTGCCACCTTGTTGATTTGTCCCGTTTTATGCTTGATGGTGAAGGTGAAGGATTGGAGGTATTCCATCCATTTCAGATGTCTATTGCTAAGCTTCTCTTTAGTGTTGATGTAACTCAAGGCTTGGTTGTCAGTGAACACCACAAATTCCTTTGGGAGTAGGTAATGCCTCCATTTTTTTAGAGATTGAACCAATGCATATAGCTCAAGGTCATAGGCTGAGTACTTCTTCTTTGCTTCATTAAGCTTCTCACTGAAAAATGCCACAGGTCTTCCCTCTTGACTCAATACACCCCCTACTACAATTCCACTTGCATCACCCTCCAAAGTGAATAGCTTATCAAAAGTAGGTAGGAGAAGGATAGGTTTTATGGCTACTTCTTGCTTCAACAATTGAAATGCTTTGTCAGCCTATTCAGTCCACTTGAATTTGGTTTTAAGACCTCCCTTTATGGTGTCAAGTACTGGTGCACATATGCCACTAAAGTTCCTCACAAAATTCCTATAGAATTGGGCTAGACCATGGAAACTCCTTACCTCAGTCCCTATTTTAGGAGTAGGCCAATTCAAGATTGCCTCCACTTTGCTTAGATCCATCTTCAAGGTTCCCTTAGACACCACAAATCCTAAGTAGACCAGCTCTTGTTTCAAGAAGTCACACTTCTCTAGGTTTATGGATAACTTCTCCTCATGCAACCTCTCTAAGACTAACCTCAAATGCTCAAGGTGCTCCTCTTTGGTTCTGCTATAGATGAGAATGTCATCTAGGTACACCACCACAAATCTGCCTGTGAAGTCCTTCAACACTTCATTCATCAACCTCATGAAGGTGCTTCGAGCATTGGTAAGCCCAAATGGCATCACAAGCCATTCATACAACCCTTCTGTGGTCTTGAAAGTAGTCTTCCACTCATCACCCTCCTTAATTCTTATCTGGTGATAACCGCTTTTAAGGTCTAGCCTGATAAAATACATAGCCCCTCCTAAATAGTCCATTAGATCCTCTATTCTAGGAATAGGAAACCTATACCTTATGGTGATCCTATTGATTGCCCTTGAATCAGTGCAAAGTCTCCACTTTCCTCCCTTCTTTGATGCTAGCACTACCGAGACTGCACATGGGCTAATGCTCTTCTTAATTAGTCCTTGTTCCAGTAACTCCTGCACTTGCCTTGCTACCTCCTTATTTTGATCAGGTGTGAGCTTATATGCAGCCTTGTTAGGTAAGGATGCACTAGGAACAAAGTCTATTTGATGGCTTATAGACCTTCTTGGTGGGAGTGTTGCAGGTGCTCCATCACTCACTATGTCCTTATACTCTTGCAACATTTTCTTCACCTCCTTGGGTACTTCTACCTACAACTTGTCTTCTTCCTCCTTTGGCTTCACAAAGATGGCACACTTCACTATCTCCTCCTCATGTAGAAAGTTTAAAGACTCTTTACTGGTAGCCAATAGAACACTAGGTGTTCTTGAAGTTCCCTCTTCATTCTCTATCAAAGACTGAATCTTGAAGGTCTTGCTATCCTTCTTAAAGGAAATGGAGTTCTCCTCTCCATCATAGATCACCTTCCTATCAAATTGCCAGGGTCTTCCTAGCAATAAGTGACAAGCATCCATAGGTAACACATCACAAAGGATCTTATCCTTGTATCCTCCAATAGAAAACTCTACCCAAGTCTATTCATTTACTAGCACACTCTGCTCATGGTTCAACCATGTCACCTTGTAAGGGTTGGTGTGGGGTATCCTTGTGAGTTTCAACTTCCTAGCTACCTCTTCTGATATGATATTGTCAGTTGACCTTGAATCAACTATCACCTTGCAAACTTTACCAAGAATCTTGCATCTCACCCTAAACAATGCTCTCCTATGCTTAGGTTCATTCTTGACTAGCTGTCTTATCAAGACCCTATTGAACATCAGATTTTCTCCAATCTCTAATTCAATATGGTCCACCTCAGGTGTCTTGCTACTTGAAGAGTCTTCATGTGCATAAGCAACCCTCTTTCCACTATTTGATGAGGTAGGCTTGTCAGGGCATCTATATGTCGAGTGTCCCAATTGACCATAATTGTAACACTTCATTGTTGCAAAGTAGGAGTTACCTCTGCCGGTACCTCTACCCCTATTTGGACCACCTTGTGCACCTCTTCCTCTAGAATGGCCCCCTCTGAGATTGGTTTCTCTACCATGCTCAATTAACTTGTCTTCTCCTTGGTTCCTTTGCTCATTTGCCTTTCTTGGGTAACCACCTCGGTGGTTCACTTGTTCTCTACCTCTGCCTCTACCCCTGCTATTGGAGTCTCCCTTCCTTTTGTTCCTCCCTTCTACCTTGGTAGCAAGCTGATGACATTTTTGAATAGTAGTAGGATTCCATAGGATTATCTCCTCTTGAATGTTCCTCTTTAGGTTGCTTAGATACCTAGCCACCTTAATAGATTCATCTTCTTGGACTTTGGACCTAAGACATAGCTTTTGAAATTCTTTTGTGTAGGAGGTCACATCAAGATCCTTCTACTTCAATCCTTGTCTCTTCTTATGAAGTTGGACTTCATAATCCTCTGGTAAGTAGTTTTCTTTAATCTTACTCACCATGGCCTTCCAATTTGCAATAAGTAGCTTCCCCATACTAACTCTTTCTTCTTGCAGGTACTTCCACCATGTCAAAGCTGCTCCCCTTAATCTTGATTCGACAACTTTAACCTTTTGAGCCTCTGTCACTCCCTCACACTCAAAGTTGTTTTCCATGCCCTCAATCCATTCCATGATAGTATCAATGTCCATCCTTCCACTGAAATGTGGCATTCCTTCAAAAGCTTTGGTGTTCAAAGCTTTAATGGCTTTTACAAATGGTTCTTCATTGAACAAGGGATTTGGTTCAGGTATTATATCATCTATGTCTATAGTTTTCTTGCCTTTATCTTTGGTGTCTTCTCCCATAGGTCCTTGTGTCCTCTGATCCACCACTTCTTGCAGTTTATCCCTTATCTCACTCATAGCTTCTTCAAGGAGTCTATTCTTCTCCTTCTGCTCTTCTACCTCTCTAACCAGCTCTACATTAGTGACCATTTTGTTCTCCCCTACTGATTCACTAGTATATAGAGAGATACACAGTCCAACAAATCTTTAACTTGCTCTAATACCAATCTGATGGGATGGGGTTTCGGATAGACTACCCTAGTCTATGTTCTTGGATCCTTCCCTTGGATCACCTAGTGTTCTCTTCACACCCTAGGGTCTCTAGGACTTCCCTTGCTTGAGGAATCCCCTAACCATGCCCAATCCACCCACCAATGAGTTGCAATGTTTCTCCTAAGGTCTCACCTGCTCATGAGACTCAAAATCCCTTACTAAGGCTAATAAGGGCTAGGCTTGTTCCACACCTTCCAAGGTCTTGGCAAGGTTATATCAGGTCAACTTCATGGTTTTTTCACCCATTCTTGTGCCCCCAAGAGGTTTCAAGATTCCAACCCCTTATCGATTTCACTATTTTGTATTTTTGCCTACAAAATAGGGCTACAAGGATTAGGACCAATTAGGCCTCCTACCTGGTCCTTTAGGGCTCCCTCACACAAACGATGCACAAGCTACCCAAAATCCCAAAATGAAATACCATTCATTTGGCAAGGGCTCAAGGATTTCTCTTGTTTTGGGCCTCCAAGTGGCCGTACAGTGCCTTGGGCAAATTTTGGGGTTTTTAGAGTCTGCCTAGGTCATAGTGAATGTTTTGAGTCGTAGCCACCTTTTTTGGATTGGTGGAGGCTCCTCCTTCACACCATTTATGCTTCACTCACTCCTTTGCACCTCCTCCAAAGGATGCACTCTCCTTTGATCAACCTTGCTCTCCAAGACCACTGCAAATTGACCTCTCCTCACTGGGCACTGTCCAGTCTCTCCTAGGAGTGGGTCTTTGTTTGGCCTCCCTGCATTTTCAAGGGCCCAACTTGCATGGGACTATAGTATAGGGTCTTCACTTCCATTCCCCATGGTTTCATGGTGATTCCACAATGGGGAATGGAGTTATGACTTCATTTGCACAAACCAGTCCAAACTGGACAGTGACAATGCAATTTACAAACTATTTACAAACACACTCAACTGGAAAATAAAAACCTAATCTAATTGCTCACAATGAAATTATTTACACCTTAGAAGTCACTCCACATAGTTTTTCACACAAATCAATCCATTAACTTGCTCAGTAGCTTCATTCAAACTAACTGGTAACCAACAAAACAATCACAGTCAATTCAGTTTGCTTGAGCCGTACAATGTCTGACATCCAACCCATTAACTTAGAGTTTGAAAATATTTATAATACCCTCTCCTTGGTCTGTGTGCCTCCATTAGGGTTTTCCATGCCAAACTAAAGATTTTGGTCTCCTGGTGGAAGAGTTGCTTGATAACTTTTAAAAGTTGTCATGCAACTTTTGAGAAACTTTCCCAATGTTGCTTTTCTTGACTCCTAGACCACATTGGGCCAACCTAAGGACACCACCATGCTAAAAAGGACCCCTAAACACCTTAAATGCACACATACCCTCTATTTCCAAGAAATCCTCAATTTTGACTCATGACCCTAAGATCTCCTCTAGGACCTTAACTAGGACCTATGAGCACATGGCTCTTTATTTTATATACAATGGCTTGATAAGAAGCATAACACCAACAAAAACAAGAAGGAGGGAGAGCTTGGAAGGGTGCTCCTACACCAATAATGGACACAAAACATGAGGTAGTGTCTCTTTCCTTGGGGTCAGTATGTTGTATGATAACTCATGTATATCATGTATGTATATGCATATAATAATCATCACTCCCCAAAGAAGGACACTACCTTAGAAGAAAGGGAAGAGGGGATGTCTTTTGAGTCAACATGAAAGAGAAAAATATCTCAATGCTTTTCATCATCCCCGAGTAGACATTAAGGGAACAATTGAAGAACGGGGATACACATAAAAGAATGGTCACAAAAGAGAAATAAAGGAGAGGGAGAAAGATCTGCAGTGCTAATATTTCTAATAGAGCACGACATTCGCCTCCCAATCTTGTTGATCACTATTTTGAGAATGCGAGAAACATGCCAGAGGAGTGACATCGAGCATAGCAGATGGAGCTATCACAAGATCCAAACAAGGAATATGCTCATGTTGTAAGTCACTTTGTTCGATTCTAGGAGATAGGATTAGGGTTTGTGAAAAGTCATCCGATAAATGCTTGTCCACTTCATCAAAGTTTAGAGAAAGAGGAGAAAGAACACGAATAGGAGTAAAACCATCACATGTTTTATGCAACTTATGATTTGGAGATGTAGGTTGAACATCTTCCTTAGGAGAAAAGAAAATCATTTTAACTTTTGGAGTCTGAGGAGATCAAATATTTTGAGGGATAGCTTCACAAGCTCGAGCACAACATCTTCATCAGTGTTCTCTTGCACAATGACTCTACTGAGTCTTTGTGGAAGGCTGAGAAGGAGGAAGAACACTTGAAAAAGTAGGAATGTTTCTCTCCTTGATAAGGGAAGGTTAAGGTTGAGGTATTTTTGGTTGAGCATGAGGAGAAGTAGACCTCTTCTCTCGATAAGAGGAAGGAGGTGGAACTACACCATAGAAAGGAGGAATATTAGGTGTAGGAAGGAGACCAGGTCCATCATGAGGAGGTATAGGTCTAACATTAGGAAGAATATTGTTTTTCTGCTTAAGAGAAGGTAAAGTCACATCCATAGGTATAGGTTGATGATCTTCCTTAGGAGGGAGATTAGTTCTATCCATGAGGGGAAGAACCTCATCTTGAGGAATAATAGGAATGTCAAGTGTTGGACATCTTGGTTGACTTAAGGATAATATCATATCGTTCTTCCATTTTTTATAAGATTGAAAAAGAGCATCACTCCTTAATGGAAGAGATTGAAATTGTTTAGGCCAAAAGAAATCAATAGGAACACTGGGGCTTCTTTCAGATGGAAAAAATAAGCTATGGTTCACAGTTATGTTTTCTCTATTGTGAGGAAATTTCAGACACTTGTGGATTGTAGAAGCAATAGCCTTCATGGAAGATAGCCAAGGATAGCCCAACTTCACACAAAATTTCTTAGAAGAGGGTATGATAAAAAAATCAACATCCATGGTTGTACTATGAACTTCAACATGAAGAGTGATAGAGACAATGGTAGGACAAGAGAAGCCATCAAATAACTTCACAACCACATTAGAAGCATCATATAGTGGTTTATGCAATCGTAAAGTAAAAAGATACTCTTCAGTTATGACATTGACCATGCAAGAGGGATCAATCAAGGCACCACGGAAAGGGATATCCTTAATCCTAGCAACTATGTATAAAGGGCCATCAATTCTCTAATGGTCTCACTAGGGTCAAATGTAATACAAGGATCCTTAGGCGTATCTTATGTTTCTACCATATTAACCAAGTTTGGAGCCATAGAGGTGAATTCTTTATAAGAGAGAGAATTAGGCACAATCTCAATAACATTAGAGGTATGAGATGGCAAGGGATCAGTGAAAATATTAAGATTTTGATTAGGAGGAGCTATTGATTTATTCCCTTTATCATTCACACCTGCCACAAATATAGTATTTTCAATGCAAAATATTTCTCAATATCATGACCAGGTTGATGATGATATTGGCAAAAGGAATTGTTATCAAAATAAGGGGATGCAAGTTTAGAAGGATCAATTTGTTTTATAGGAGGAAGTTTGATAACATTTATGTGGAACAAATGAGACATAATACTATGTAAAGATTCATTCAAAGGAGTAGACTGTCTTTCTCTTTGGAAAAATCTAAAAATAGAAGGCACACCTATTGTAGCATTCACATTCTTGTTGTTGATTGAATCATTGAACTTGATGAAGCTTTTTGTTGGTTTGAACTTCAGAAATGGTTGTTGAACACTCTCCCCCTTATCACTCAGAGCCATAGGAATGGATTTCTCTATTTGACTCACAACCAGTTGATAATTGTGGAGTGTTTCTCACAACTGCAGAAAGGAAGTAAACTCATACAAAAGAAGCTTTTCCTTGATATCTTTTTGTAAATTAGAAATGAAAATTATTTGAATGTCATTATCAGGTACATGAAAAGAAATTTGAGTACACAAATGCTTATATCTACCAATTAAATCAACCAAAGTGATTTTAGGACCAATGTTGTTTTGAAATTGTTCGATGAAAGCATTTTCTAGTTGCTGAAAAGAGGTGATAGAATAAGAAGGAAAAGAGAAATACCATTGTAAATCCTTATCTCTTAGTGCCCTTGTAAACAATTTTGCAAGCAATCATTGATCATAAGGAAAATCAATACAAAAGGTTTGAAATGTTTTAACATGCATAAGAGGATCACCTTTTCCATTATAGAGTTCCAATTGAGTGATCTCAAGATGTTTAGGTAGCATGACTTTAACAATATAAAGAGAAAGTGGGCTCACAACATCAAAGGTGGGAACACTAAACTTGGATTGACTCATAGAAGCAATTTGTTGTCGTAAGGAAGACACGGTTTGAGAAAGATTGTTAATTGTCATTTCAGTAGAAGAATTGATGTTAGAAATAGGTGATTGGGAAGGTGGTGTGATGTTATTGAAAGAAGGCATGGACTAAGAATAAGATGGTGGGATATTATGGTAAGTAGGCATTAGTGATGATTGGGTAGGAAAAGGGACACTTAAAGGAGGAATAAATTTGTTGAAGGAATTGCCCCCTTGTGTGATACTAATTGGTTGAGGAATAGTCAAAACACTTATGGAAGACATAGGTAATGATGGAGGAGTAAATGAAGAAGAGGGATTTCCCCCATGACCAATTGTTCTAGGGATGACATTTTGGGTTGAAGTAGCCATGATATTGGAGGTAAAAGTAGGAATACTAGTAATAAGAGTAGTCAAAGGAATATAAGGATTGACTTGTGTTGAAATTTGTGAATAACCTGGGGTTTCGGCACATCTCTTGATAGGCATGACATTAGAATCAACAATATGTTCAATGCCATGCAATATATCAATTTCATTCTTATCACTTTGAATCATGTGCTTAAGGCCTTCAATTAATTAAAGAGCTTCACTATTAGGGTACTCTTGTGACATCCATTGTTGAAAGATATCAAATTGATTGTCCAATGTGGAAAGTTTATCTATAGAAAATCCTAGTTAAAGCTTTTGTTTCATTATGGGATTCATCAATGGGGTGAATAGGCACATGATTGGGATGGGAAGAATTAGCATAATCCTCATTAAAGAAGTCACCCAAATTAGGCTCCATCTCCTCCATAATTAAACCTTGGGAAGCCTTAACTCTAATTATTCATCTAATGGGGATAGGATAGGTAAGACTAATAGTGGTAAAACTCATGCACTAGAGTGAAAATTTGAATTTTGAATTTTGGAACAAAGCTCACAAAATTGATTAATGCAAAATTTAAGAAAATACTGATTAAACAATTTGAACTTTGTTGGAAGAAGAGGATGACACAATTAGCAAAAATGAAAGGAAATTGAAATTTTAAAATTAGGGCCAAGGGAATACAACTTAATTTTTAAATAAGAATTTTTAAAATCAAGGCAGACTATAATTTGCAAAGTTATATTCAATCACAATAAAAGAACTTATTATATATTTGAGAATATTATATGATTATATTTTCTAATATTCTTATTGTTTTGTTTGTAGGCTGAAGGAGAGAGATCATTTATGTTTTCTATGTCTTCTCCAAATGATTCATGTCGGGCTTTATATGTTTAGAGGACCGGTCAATAGATGTCTTGATCAGTCATGTCATTTAGATATGACTGATCAAGGCATCTATTGATTGGTGCCTTTTCATATTGCACATCTTGATCTATGTTATGTTTGGTAACTAACATTAATACTTAAATACTCAGTTGAAGTGGTGTTTAGTTATGAGGCTTTGTTAATGGCCCGAAAATGTTTATGAACTAAACTCGATAAAAATAGCATTACATATGCTATCAGGTTAATACCCTGATAGCATATTAATATCGATCCATAAATGAATCGACATTAATATGCTATCGAGTTACTAGCCCGATAGCATTAGATCAATGCTTAACTATGTTAAGAAAGCCGTCGATCTAATCCATCTTTATCCAATGTCAATATCACAGTCATGATCAATGTTATAATTTGATAAACATATTCAGTTCAGAAAATAGAAATCAGATAATCTAATAGCATAGATGAATAGCCAAAATAGAACAATAGAGAATAATAGGTTAGGAGAGTCTTATCTTGTAGAAGCTACTAATGCATTAACACTCCCTCTTAGCTTTGGAAGATAGATAAAGTAACCTGCATCACATTTATTTTTCATAATGTCAGTCTCCAAGAGCATATATCATTTATACATCTGATATGAAGTACCATCAGAGCATAAGATACAAATATAAAACATCACTCTAAGTATGTGACATAGAGTATCACCTAACCACATGTTATAAAAGATTTATCATTTCATTATGACAAGATATCACTTGAACACGTGATATCAGTATTGCCTAAACACACAATACTAGGGATAAACATATGAGGATGGTTAAATTCTCATCTTATCCAGGTTTTGATATGTGTACAAACATTTTATACAAAGTTTTATCACAACACCATCATGGCACATCCATGACATACCAGAGATCCAACATGATAACTGGTTAGAGAATCATAAGATCGTCACCTTATGATGTCTCCATACAATTGTTCATATTCTGAGAGATCGTCACCTCTTAGATTTGAACACAGGGGGTGAAACCCAGAATGTCCCAACATGACAAAAGAAGTTTACACATTAAACATCTTATTTACAAACCAGATTACCTTTCTATCATACCTAAACCTTTTCTGAAGTGATCAACCTTCACTCTAGAAAGTGGTTTGGTCAGAATATCTGTAGTCTACTCTCCTGTGCTAACATATTCCAATTTGATCACATTTTTGTCTAGCATGTCTCGCACATAATGGTATGGAATCTCAATATGCTTGGATCTGTCATGAAATACTGGATTTATAGAAAGCTTAATGCAGCTTTGGTTATCACAATGGATGATAGTGGGTTTCATGGGTTCACCAAATAGTCCCACGAGCAACTTCCTAAGCCATACTGCCTCTCGAGCAGCCATGGAAGCTGCAATGTACTCGGCCTCGATGGAACTCTGAGCTATAGAAGATTGTTTTCTGCTGATCCAAGATATCATGGCTGATCCTAAACTAAAGCAACACCCTGAAGTGCTTTTCCTGTCAGTCACACTCCCAGCCAAATCTGAGTCTGTAAATCTGTGTAGGTCTAGATCGAATTTCTCATATTTGAGACCAAGGTTTAGAGTACCTTGTAAGTATCTCATAATATGTTTCACTGCAATCAAGTGAATTTCCTTAGGCTCACACATAAATTGACTTAAGGCATTGACAACATAACAAATATCTGGCCTTGTATTCACCAGATACACCAGGGACCCAATCATCTGTCTGTAGAGTGTAGAATCAGTGGATTGTGACTCTATTGCTACTTCCTTAAGTTTATGTAAATTTGTTTCCATGGGGGAGGTCATAGGTCTGCAATTATGCATTCTGAATCTCTTCAAAATGTCCAAGGTATACTTTCCTTGGTTTAGTATAATGTTTTCAGAATTTTGCCATATTTCCAAACCTAGGAAGTAATGGAGGAGTCCCAAGTTCTTCATATCAAATTCTTTAGATAAATCTTTCTTACATTGATCTATGAGGTGATTTTCTCCTGTGATTAGTAAGTCATCAACATATAGAATCAATATTAATATATCACCTTTATTTTGTTTGTAGTAGAGATTTGGATCTGCATCACTTTTAGCGAAGCCTAGTTTAGAGAGATAGGTGTCAATTCTTTCATACCAGGCCCTGGGAGCCTATTTAAACCTATAGAGAGCTTTCTTGAGTCAGCACACATGAGACTCTGCACCCTGAATTTCAAATCCTTCAGGTTGCTCTAGGTAGACTTCTTCTGAGATCTCACCATTAAGAAATGTTGTCTTAACATCAATCTGGTGCACCTTCCACCCTTTTGCTGCTGCAATGGCTAGCACTGTTCTTATGGAGGTATATTTGGCTACAGGTGCAAAGGTTTCTTCATAATCTATTCCTTCCCTTTGAGAGAACCCTCTAGCTACAAATCTGGCCTTGTGCTTTTCAATACTACTATCTGCAGCATGTTTGATTTTAAAAAGCCATTTAGATGAAACAACAAATTTCTTAGTAGGCCTAGGAATGATCTCCCAAACATCACTCTTCATAATGGACTGATACTCTTCAGACATGGCATCCTTCCATACTTGATTTTTTAAGTGCATCTGATACATTGTTTGGTTTAGCTTTAGAGAGATCATTCATAAGAGCAACATAGCTAGTGAATTTATTAGGTCTTTTGCTTTCCCTGAAGGTTCCTGAAGGAGTAGCAAACTTCTGAGCTTCTACTATAGTCTTGGTGGCCCATAGAGGTCTTTTCTTGAGGTTTTCTCTAGGTGGGTTTGGAGTTTCACCTATGGTTTCCTCAAGATTCTCCCTCTGAAGCTCAGGAGTAGGGTCTTCTTTTATGTTAGGAGTGGGGATATAGATTTCAGGCTCTATTGTACTTAGGGCTCTTTTGAAGGCTAAGTCTTCTTCAAAGATTACATCCCTACTAAGTTCAATATTTCTCTAACCATGTATATATATTCTATAAGCTTTGGATGTTTCACTATATCCTACAAGTATTCCCCTTTTTCCAGAAGGTTCTAGTTTTAGTCTTTTCTCTTTAGGTACATGTATATAGATAGGACACCCAAATATCCTAAGGTGGCTGATATTTGGCTTTAGTTTGGTAAATACTTCCTCAGGAGTTTTATCTTCAAGATGTGAGTGAGGACATCTATTTTGTATATACACAGCAATGTTAGTTGCTTCTGCCCAAAGATTGTTATTTAGATTCTGATCAAGAATCATGGCTTTGGCAGCTTCTACAATTGTCATATTTTTCCTCTCAGCTACCCCATTTTGTTGAGGATTATAAGGTATTGTTATCTCCCTCTTAATCCCTGAGTTTTTACAAAAATCTCTAAATAATTCTGATGTGTATTCCCCCCCATTATCAGTCCTTAGGATTTTAATTTTATTTCCTGAGTAGTTCTCTATCAGTGATTTAAACTCTTTAAACCTACTAAGGATCTCTTTTGATTCTTTATACTTCAGAAAGTAGATCCAAGTTTTTCTAGAGTAGTCATCAACAAATATTACATAATACAAACATCCTCCTATAGAGGGAATGGACATGGGTCCACATACATTAGAATGAACTAACTCTAAAACTTTGCTTGTTTTCCTAGTACTATTATGGAAGGCACCCTTGATATTTTTACCTAGGGCACATCCTTTGCATGCCTCTGAATGATATTGCTGTAACTTAGGTAAACTTGTGACAAGGTTTCCCATAGATGACAAAGCTCTATAATTCAGGTGGCCTAGTCTTCTATGCCAGACCTCATTTGCATTTGTTGCTTCATGAATTAGGGCTAGGTTGGGCTCTGTGCACAACTCATACAAATATCCTTGTCTTTGACCAATGACTTTAGCTTTCTTGATGGAAGAATTTCTTGGCCAAGCCAACACCTTGTTCTCCATGAAGGTTACTCTGTATCTGTTATCTTCTAGGGCTGATATGGAGACTAGATTTCTCTTGATGCCAAGAACATATAGTACTCCTTCGAGTTGCAATGATATGCCCGTCTTCAGTTTGATGGTGCAGGAACCAATTCCTCTAACTAGATGTGAGAAATCATCTCTGATGGTTACTTCCTCTTCATTATCCTCTATCATGGAGTCTAGCACTTCTCTAAACCCTATAATGTGTCTGGATGAACCACTGTCGATCACCTAGGAGTTAGACTTATTTGATGCATGGCTTGTAAGTGCTGAGTAGAGGACATAGTTCTGGGAGTCATTTTCTCTTTTAGATTTTCCTGCTCTGGCAAATGTGGCTTGTTTGGCTCTCTTTGGACATTTTGCAACAAAGTGCTTGAACTTATCGCACCTATAGCATTGAATATGTGATAGGTCTCTCTTTTAAGTGTTCTTGCCTTGATGACCCTTCCTCTTCCTAAATTGCTTCTTCTTGGTTGTCTTATTTGTGTTTGTATTTAGGACTTGAAGGTCTTCATCTATGTTCTTTTGTTTTATTCCCATCTTGTTCAATCTTGATTCTTCTTGGAGACAATCGTCCCTTAATCTTTCAAACTTAGGATACTTGGACCTTGCACTGATGCCTTGGACAAATGTACTCCATCCACTAGGCAACCCATCTAGAGCAATGAGTGTTAACTCTTTGCTTTGGATCTTGTAATCCAGAGTTGCTAGTTCATCTCTTAGAATTGATATCCACATAAAGTAGGTGTTGATTGTCTCCCCCTTGTTCATGGTGATATGATTTATTTCTCATTTTAATGCTAGAGTTTGACTTGCATTTGATATCTCAAATGTGCTTTCAAGTGCTTTGAACATTTTATAGGTTGTCTGATGTTTTCTTATTATGGGCATTATGTTGTTTCTCACCCCATCAACTATTATTTTGATGGCCTTTTCATTTCCCTTAATCCATGCGGTTTTGTCATGTTCATTTTTAGGTTGATCATTTTTATTTTGAACAAATGAATCCACTTTGTTCTCCTTTAAGATCATCTAGATTCTAAACTTCCAGGCTAAAAAATCATTGTCACCTCCGAGTTTGTCTTCGAATCTGATAGCGCTAGCCATTGGAGAAATGTGATGTAGTATATAACCTTGTTCCTAAATTATTCACAAAATTGAATAGCCTCAAATTCAATCAACTTGTCTCTAATATCATGTAAAGTTATATTCAATCACAATAAAAAAACTTATTATATATGTGAGAATATTATATAATTATATTGTCTAATATTCTTGTTGTTTCATTTGTAGGCTGAAGGAGAGAGATCATTTATGTTTTCTGTGTTTTCTCCAAATGATTCATGTCGGGCTTTATATGTTTAGAGGACCGGTCAATAGATGTCTTGACCATTCATGTCATTTAGACATGACCGATCAAGGCACCTATTGATTGGTGCCTTTTCATATTGCACATCTCGATCTATGTTACATTTGGTAACTAACATTAATACTTAAACACTTGGTTGAAGCGATGTTTAGTTATGATGCTTTGTTAATGGCTCGAAAATGTTTATGAACTAAACTCAATAACAATAGCATTACATATGCTATCGGGTTAATACCCCGATAATATATTAATGCTGATTCATAAATGAATCGACATTAATATGCTATCAGGCTAGTAGCCCAATAGCATTAGATTGACGCTTAACTATGTTAAGAAAGTCGTCGATCTAAAACATCTTTATCCAATGTCAATATCACACTCATGATCAATGTTATAATCTGATAAACATATTCAGTTCGAAAAACAGAAATCAGATAATCTAATAGCATAGATGAATAACCAAAACAGAACAATGAAGAATAACAGGTTAGGAGAGTCTTATCTTGTAGAAGCTACTAATGCATTAACATAATTAACCTCTTAACTTTAAAAAATTTCATGAAATTTGAAATATTGAATTTTGGAGGTATTTCTGATTCTAGAGGGATTAAAAATCAACAAAATTAGCCAATCTTTTGGATTTGGGCTATTAAATACAGTCATAATAGTCTCCCGAAATTTCAGGCAAAAAGTCGAGGACCGTGGCAGGGACACACATGGTCCAACCAACATTTTTTGAAATTTTCAAGGATGGATATTATGATGATTTTAAATCTAATCCCAAAAAATTGATGAATTTTATGACCTCTAGATGGGAAAAATGAAGGCGCAAATGTGAGAATAGGACCATGTTAGGGTTTTGAAGAAAAAGAAGAATTGAATTGCAATTTTGATAAAGGTCAAACCTAATGGATAGGGACACCTTGGAAAATGTTTATAAATTTGAATTGGAATGAAATTGATTTGAAATTTGTAGAAAATCCAATTAATTTTAAAAATTAGGGTTTTATGACCTAACCATTTAATTTTAAAATTTGAATTTTGGGAAAAGTGGGGGAAATTGAAAATTTGAATTGTAGGAATGAAGATGAATTTAAGAACAATTAGAAATCTGAAAATCAAAGGGAAATCCAATTTTTGCCCAAGTTCAAGATGATTTTTGAAAATTAGGGTTTTAACAAGTAACCTCTTGATTTTGTAAATTTGATTTGCAAATTGAACAAGATAATGAGGAAATTGAATTTGATAAACAAGACAATTTTCAAATCTAAGATTACCACAAGCAATTTTTACAAATTACAAGTTCAATTTCAAAATTAAAAACTAGGGTTTTGAATGATTTAACCATTAAGTTTGCATAAATTTGAAACTTGCAAATGAAAAATATGCAATTTTGTTAAAGGTAAAGCATGCAAGACGTCGGGTTCACCAAAATGTAATGTGGTAAAAATGGTGAATGATAGATCAAGAGGAAAACTACCCTTTCCCTCAAAGAGAGATGAGAGTTTCACTATTGATTATCCTTCAAACACTTTTCACCAAGTTACATTTGGAAGAGGAGATTAAATTCACTAGATCCAACCTTCAAGGATGAAGATTGAATTCTGAATGAAATGGGAATGATAATTTGATCCCCTCTTCCTTATTTGAAATAGAAAGGAATTGATTGATTTATGTAGTGCAAAAGTGACAAAGAACTGATTATAACTTGAGATCAGAATATGTGATGAAGCTGTGCACCTAGATCTGGCAGCAATATGTCGAGACGAAGTTGCCCTGTGAATTTGAAAAAAAGTTGCCCAGACCGTGGCAAGAATGTACATAGTCCTCCGATAAATCCGCGAAATGAAAAGGGTTTTTCCGCCTCTACAAATGAAGCCCAACTTCAAAAGTACAACTGCGCACCTTCAACCTACACACAAAAAAGAGAGGAAAATGGGTTGGGATTGGGGGTTTGCCTCTAGATCAAACCTCAAATTTTGGATTTAACCAAGTAATGAAAGAAAGTACTTGCAAGTAGATGTAAATGAAAGACTGAATTGTAAACCACCTCAAGGGAGGTTGTAGTAGTAATGTTGATAGAAATGCTTGTGTGGAATTGTATGTTGGAATTAATCTCCTCTTTAATGGTTGAATCCTTGAATTGAATGCAACACCTAGCCTTGAAGGGAGACTTGAGAATGCTCAATGCCGGAAAAGAATGCTTGAATGCTCTTGAATGCTTGATCACTTGTGCAACTTGAATTTATCAAACTTTGACCTATCCAACTTATGAAAATGAGAGGACGAATTTCCCTTAAATACATGTTGGTGGATTTGATTTTTGTCATAGGCCAACATCGAGGGAGTTTCCCACCAAATGTATACCCAACAATGCAACTCTAGGAAGGGTCCTAGCCCAAAATAGGGTAGGGATAGGGGCACCATGCCCCTATCTTGAGAGGACAAGGGTGCCACACCCCTATCCAAGGGGGGACAGTGGTGCCATGCCCTTTTCCTACCGCTTTCTCTAGGGCAAAGTGCAGACGGGGTGATGTAGAGGCCAAGGAATAAGTTTCTGAGGGCTGAGCAGTCTCTGGTCTTTAATCAGGCTAGAGGATTCAAAATCGCATGCGTGAGGACCCTAATGCAATCAAAAATTGCTAGGGTCGCAATTTGATGACACTACAATATATATATATATATATGTAACGCATGCTAGAATTCATCTTCAAATAAACAAAGTTATCAATTAGAAGCACAAGGGAAATCACGAATCCCTATCTAATCAACAAATCTAACAAACCAGACAATGAAATGATACAATCAAGAAAAATAGGAATTATAATTTCAATCTATAAAAAATCCCTATTTCGTGACTGCGTATTGCTTCCATTGCTCTTCTCCTCTTCATGGTATGATGGCTCTTAGATATTGCACTGGTAACATGCAAGTGACACAAAGATTCAAAGTTCATGATTGTTGAAAATGGAGATTGGATGCTCAATTTATAAAAAATTGGAGAAGATTGATTGAAAGGTGAAACATAATGATCAAGAGGTGTGAACTCAGGTGAGCTCAAATGCAAGTTGATAGTTGAACTGATGATTGTAGGAGTGAAACTCAATAGATTGAATAGATTAATTGAGTCAACTGATTGAGAAAAAGAATGATTGGAGGAAATAAAGAGGATGACACAGAGAGCTTAATTTAGAAAAAGCTAACTGAAAGATGGAAATAGAAGTTGAAGAGATAAATGATTTAATTAATTAATCGATTGAATTAATTAATTTAGCATGTGCTTGCATTTAGATTTAGATTATTAATTTAATCTTTGCATGAGATATTATTCAAATAATTGAATTTATTAATTCAATTTAGCATTTGAATATATTTAGATCTTGACTTTGATTTTCAATTTGGTTTTTGAAATCATGCACATGTATTTGAATTTGGAAGAAATTAGAAGAATATGAAATTAAATGAAATTAGAATTTGGGGATTTGGAAATGGAAGAATTAATTAGTTAATTAAATAATTTAAAGAAACTATTTAATTATTTTAGAAATGGAATTTAATTAAATAATAAAGATTATTTAATTTAAAGGAATTAAATCACAATTAATTAAATTAATATTTACAAAAGGGTTGAATGATTAGATGATTAGAGATAGAAATTGAATAATTAGTAATTTATTTAAATAATAAAGATTATTTAAATTGGGGAATTAATCAGAATTAATTAAATAGTAAATATTTAATTAATATTTAGAAAAATGTTTTAAATGATTAAATGATGATAGAAATAGAAAATAGAATAATTAGTAAGATGATGAGGAAATATGAAATTAGAATAATTAGATTAATTAACTTAATTAAATAATAAAGATTATTTAATCAATTAGAGGAATAATTAGTACATGATCAATGAGATATTTTTAGGTGTCTACATTTGCCCCTCTTTGAGACAAAGTCAGAACGATATTGTTTCAAAGAAAACGAAAAAAATTCTGCCCCAGTATGCCCCGATGATACTTAGGGTGTAATGCTCCCTCGAGAGATTGTTTAAAGACATGAATGATCTCTCGAAAAAAAAAGAATGTGAGATGAAAGATAGAAGAATGGTTAGTTTATTAGAGATAGAGATAGGTGATGTGAAGATGATATTGAGATAGAATATGAGAGAATGAACCTTAGAATGAAATAGAACAATGTTAGATGATAGAAAATGATTAAGAAAGAGATGATGAGAGAAGAATCAACAAACTAGCAATAAACAAATGAGATGAAAATGAGAATGAAATTGAATGAATCATGAACCTATGTCACATATTTTATTGCGTCAATATATATTCATCACCGAGCCTTACTATTGAACAATGAAGCTTTAGCACATCAAGGTATAAGGAACCAAGATGTAAAGATATCTCATTGAAGAAACAAACACGTAGCAAACAAGCAACAAACAAAGATAAAGATAATACCCATCATGGCTCCTCTAGTCACTTGTGGACATCCTTGAGTAGCATAGGAACATAATCTATCGCCAAATGATAAAAGATAGACTGACCCGGACAAAATTCAGCAGCTATACTAACCTTGTTCCTTCATTCTCAGTTGTTTGGACGTGATGGTTGATAATGTCTGATCTCAGAAAGTTGCGGACCCCGTTTAAGACTGACCTATCTGATTTGAAGTGTATCCTCTTATGTTTAAGACAAGATAATGATCATGTTGATATGGATATGATACGATTGATAAGACAGTTTGATCAGTTGATTGCAGATGTTTGACTAGATAGTCGTATCCTTTGTTAACTTCGTGCGAAGTATTTGCTAGATATCTGCTAGGGTATTTGTTTCTCGCAAGACATTTTATTGCAAGTTTTTTTGATTGATTGATTTTTTATTTTTAGTTCTTTTCCAAGAGCTTTTTCAATGTTTTTGGATTATGTAGGTAGATTTTTGAATGTTTTTGTTTGATTTTTCCAGGATCGTATATGGATGTTTTTGGTTGATTTTTTTAGGACATTATATGGATGTTTTTGGATTTTAGGTTTTTAATGTTTTTGGATTTTTTCAGGACTTTATCTGATTTTTTTTGGATTTTTTTAGGACTTTATCTAATTTTTTTGGATTTTTTCAGGACTTTATTTGATTTTTTTGGATTTTTTCAGTTATGCCCCCAGTGTACAGACTTGTATGACATGATGATCTACAGAATGCATGTGGAGAAAAATAATTTTTGACATGACCTATGTGAATGCAATATGCAAGATGAAGATACACTTCCTATTCGAACAAGGTTGACTGTCTTTGTTTTTGCATTTGAATACACCAATTGAAAATGAAGGTGCAAAACATTTCGTAGATAAGCAGTCAATCAATCTCTAAGGCCCTTTGGCACATTCATCTCAACATACTTAGTGACTAGGTTTTACAAATGGAGATGCGGAAAACTTCCCCATTGGTTCTTGAAACTTTGATCTTCTTTTGCCCATGTGTGTGCAGATGAGTTAATTCCCGCTCTTGTGTTCACTAAAGATCCTTAGCATCCTATATGACTAGCTATAGGGATTATTCTAACTTCAAAAGCATCCCAAATAGAGCCTCACTACTAGCAAGCCTTGAGAACTCTGATGAGGTTATAGACTGTAATTTCTCAAATATTGCTCCATTGCCAGTAGGCGTTCATAGCCCTGATGGAGTTACTTGTATGTTCCCATAGTCAAGCCTTTTATCACATTTGTATACATGATATTTCAGTTATCTATCATTGCTCTTTTTCCTTGAGATGGATATTTGGCATAGATCTTTTTCTCTTTTTAATGTTTTTTTTCTTTGACTTGTAAGTAATGAAACCTACTTGGGTGTGACAATTATAGCAGCGTTGAAGTAGAATTTTAGATTTTTCACTTGTCATATGATCAACTAGGTGTCTAGAATGAATTAGAGATTTTGTTAATGTGTTTGAGACATAGCAATTGGTAGATTGTGGGTTAACAAGTCTCAAATAGTGCAATCACTACCCAACCATAAGTAAAGCATCATCATAGGGTAATGTTGAGAATGAATGACTTTAGAACCCCAAAGACTTCATGTCCGAATATCTAAGAAAGGCGATGACCCTTGTTTTCTTTAGATGCAAACAAATGATAAACTCAAACAATTGCCTTGTCTTATTTGATGCTTCTATATAAGAATGCAAAACTTTAAGAATGCAATGCATCTAAAAAGGAAACTACATGTTATGCAGTGTTTTAAATGATATTATATGCAATGCGGAAAGTAAAATCTAAACTACACAGCCCTTAGGTATAATATCGCTTAAGGTGCATGTTGTTCATAGGGTTAGAGATTGGATCTCCCTCCATGGTAGCCAAATGATAGGCACCATTGCCTATGACCCTTGTTATAATGAAAGGACCTAGCCAATTAGGTTCGAATTTCCCTGGCCTTTCTCATTCTGCTAAGTTCCTTTGATTCTCTTTAAGTACTAGATCTCCCACTTGAAAGGTTCATTGGGAGACCCTTTTATTATAAGTTCATCTTAGTTTGTTTTGATATCCTTGCAAATGATTGAATTTTGTTTGTCATTTTTCATCAAGGGTCTCTAGTTCTTGCAACATTGCTACCCTGTAGTCTTCTTCTGATATAATGTTTTGTAAGGATACTCTTAGAGACGGTATTTCTATTTCAATGGGGATTATCGCTTCTATACCATAGACTAAGGAATGTGGTGTTGCTCCTGCAGGTGTGCGCACTCCTGTTCTATAAGCCTAGAGAGCAAGATTCAACTGGAGATGCCAGTTCCGTCCTGTGTCAGTGGCTACTTTCTTAAGAATTTTCAGTATTGTTTTATTTGTAGCCTCTGCTTGTCCATTACTTTATGGATAATATGGCATGGCAAATCTCTGTTGTATGTGGAATTTGTCACACAACTCTTTCACTTCCTGGTTTTTAAATGGACGCTCGTTATTTGTAACAAAGAACATTAGAACTCCGTACCTACATATGATGTAGTTGAGCATAAATTTTGATATTTGCTTTCCAGTAGTGTATGTTAAAGGAATTGCCTCAACCCATTTTGTAAAGTATTCGGTGGCTATCAGGATAAACTTGTGCCCGTTGGATGAAGTAGAGTTGATTTTACCTACTAGATATAATCCTCATTGTGAAAATGGCCATGGTGATGTGATGGGTTGAAGAGCTTGTGCTGGTGCATGAATAAGGTCTCCATGCATTTGGAATTGTTTACACTTCTGTACATACTTATAAGCATCTTTTTCCATGGTTGGCTAGTAATACCCTATTCTCAGCAATTTCTTTGATAATGGCGGACCGCTTTGTTGAGCCCCACAGATTCCATCATGGACTTCTTTTAAAGCAAGGTGTGGTTCATTCTCATCTAGACATCAGAGAAGAGTTCCATCGAAACCTTTTCTATACAGAGTATTAGCTATAATGGTGTATCTACATGCTTGATCAATAAAGGTCTTCTTTTGATTTCTGGACAGATCTGGTGACATGTATTGTGTATGCAAATATGTATATATTTCATTGTACCAAGGTGATTCTAGACCCATAATTGCACATACATAGTCTGATAGGGGGTCTCATATGCAGGTAGCATTAATTTTTCTATGATAAACTCAAACTGAGTTTCGTTAGCAGGCATATTCAGAAGAGATCCTATGGTTGCCATTGCATCTACTGCCTTGTTTTGTATTCTGGGGATTTGTTTAAAGGTAATTTTGCTAAAGTGCTCCTTGTAATCTTCGACCAACTTCTTATAAGGCATGATTTTGTCATCCTTTGTATTGCAATCATCATTGACCTGGTTTACAATTAACTGTGAATCACCATAGACCTATAACTCTTGTATTTTCCATTGCACAACTGTACAAATCCCTATGAGGAGAGCTTCATATTCTGCCATATTGTTGGTGCATGGGAAATTGATCCTAAATGACTTAGGTATAACATCCCCTTGAGGAGTAATGAAGAGAATACCTGCTCTAGATCCGTGATTTGTATATGATCCATCAAAGTATAACTTCCACATTACTGAGGCATTTAGTGTAAACACATATTCGTTTGGAAAGTCTATCAACAATGGGTGACTGTCTTGTATAGGAGCCTCTACTAATTGATCTGCTATGATTTGTCCTTTGATAGCTTTTTTGTCTATGTATTCTATATCAAACTCGCTCAAGATCATAACCCACTTGGCCAATCGCTCGGTCAATGTTGCTCTGTTCAATAGGTATTTGAGTGGGTCAAACCATGCAATGAGTTGTACCTTATGACTCAACATGTAGTGTCTGAGCTTTTGGGATGCAAAGATTACTGTTGAGCATGCTCTCTCTATGGAGGTGTAATTAAGCTCATAGTCGATCAGAGTCCTACTTATATAATAAATGGCTCTTTCTTTTCTTTTTTTGTCATGTTGTGTCAATAGAGCTAAGTTCATTGCTAATATTTATAACAATAGAGGTTGTCTTGGAGTAGGAGATATTAACACTAGTGTGTTAAAAAGATAATTTTTTAGAGCTTGGAAAGCTTCCTGGCATTGTTCTATCCATTTAAAAGTAACTCCTTTCCTGAGTAAATGCTGGAATGGGTGACACTTATCTGCCAACTGTGCTATGAATCTCCTTATGGATTGCAATCTTCCTTGTAACCCTCTGAGCTGTTTAAGTGTTGATGGAGGTTGCATATCAATGATTTCCTTGACCTTGGCAGGGTCTATTTCAATTCCTCTGTTGGATACTATAAACCATAATAGTTTACCTATTGTTATGCCAAACACACATTTCTTTATATTTAATCTGATATTATACTATTCCAACTGATCAAATATCTATGTAAGAACTACAAGGTGACTTTCTCTAGTTTGTGATTTAGCCAATATGTCATCCACATAATCTTCCATTATGTTATGGATCATGTCATGAAATAATGTTGTCATGGCTCTCTGGTATGTTGCCCCAGCATTTTTAAGACCAAATGGCATCACATTCTAGTAGTACATTCCCCATGGGCATGTAAAGGCTATTTTATATTGAGCTTCTAGTGCAATTTTATTCTGGTTGTATCCTGAAAACCATCCATTAAGGATAGCATCTCATTTCCAGCTGTGAGGTCAACTATCATGTCGATATTGGGTAGCGGGAAGTCATCCTTAGTGCAAGCTTTATTTAGATCTCAAAAATTGGTACAGATTCTGATGCCTCCCGTGGGCTTAGTCACAGGTACCAAGTTTGATATCCATTTTGTGTAGTCAATAGGTCTAATAAAACCTACATCCAATAACTTTTGTAATTCTATTTTAACCAGTAATGCAATACTTGGATGCATTTTTCTCAATTTTTGCTTGTAAGGTTTAACTCCTGGTATCAATGGTAAGTGATGCAACACTAATTCGGAATCTAAGTCCAACATGTCTGAATAGGACCAAGCAAAGTTGATAGGTCGTTGTTTGAAGAAATGAATGAATTTGTCTTTTTCTTCTTTGCTCAATGATTTTGCCAGATGGATGTTATGTACAATTTCCCCTTCTGCTATGTTTACTTCTTTTGTTTCCTCTATAAGTAATGTTGAACTTTCTCTTTCCATAGGAAGATTAGCCAAATCACTTTTGTCATTATGGGTAGTTTGATCCTTATCTTCTATTTGGCAAGTACTTTCTTCTCCAAAGTATGTCATTCTATTTACGTCTATAGCAAACCCTGCTTTATGATCACCTTGCGGAAATCCTTCTCTGACTCCTAGAAATTCTGAAATCACTTCATCATTTTCAAACCAATCCAGTGTTGGTTTTCCTTCTTGCCCCCAATAAATCAAGTGTGAATGTACTAGGGGTAAATAATTACTCCCTTCTTTAGTAGACTCGGATAACATGAAGACTTGATTGTTTGATTGGCTCTGTGTATCTTCATCTTGTATAAGCCTTATTTGATTCCTTAATATTACACTTTCTGGTGGGCTAGAATCATGGAGTGATAAGAATTCATAGTCATGTGAGTCTATCTCACTGTCAATATATGTTTCATCATATGGGCTATCATCACTTATTTCTTCTTGTTCTTGTCCCTGATTCCATTGTAGATTGACTGGTCTTCTTTGTGCATTAGTGACCCTTCTTAAACTAGGTATAAGCCTTTGCAATCTTTCTTCATTTGTTTCATTAGGTTGAGCCTGAGTTGCTTCTCATGGTAGAAGTAGTGACAATAACCATGGGTGGGATTCAGGTGGTGATGGTAATCCTGCATCTGTTGCCACATTAGCTTGTACTGTTGTATCAATAACTGCATCATTTTGTAACTTCACGGTGAGTTCTTGCAAGAGTTGTCTCATGTCTTCCTCATTTGATTCTGTGCTTGGTGATGTATGTACCTGATTGCTTGTTTGAGATGAAGATGGAAGAGCCTGTGTGGCCCAATTCCTTTGTGATATGTAATCTGATGGTTTGCTTGGTCGATTTAGTATATCAAGAGTACACTATCTGGCTTGTGTGATATGTTGTACATGCTTGTATCCCAACCCTTGATTTCCTAGATTATCATTAGGAACAACAGGTTCTAGTCTTCCTTGCTTTTGTAACCCCAAGCCTGTGGTACCATCATATCCATGTCTTTGGAGTATTTTGAATCCATTTCCATACTGATCTGTGTGTATTCTGGGTGTTGTCATATGATCTTCTTCTCTATATATCCAATGGTTAACATGTTCATTCAAGGATTCTTCCTCTAAGTCTCCCCATCTAATGAAAGAGCATGAGTTTGAGTATCTGACAATTTCTTTTCCTTTGTCTTTCTTTTGTACTGTAGTGTGAGGTTTCCCAAAGGACTTAGGAGAAAAAGGCAATTGTTTTCCATTTAAAGTATTTGCAATAGAGTACTCTCCACAACCCATATCCTTTATTTGTAAGGAGGATGTCATAGGAATATCTTGTTGTATTTCTATGATCTTTAATGTTTCCAACTGTGTAGTGAGAGGTGCAGCCTAATTGATAGGTACCTGATTATCGACACTGTCTTTTAGATAATTACAATGTTGAAACGGATTTGGATCACCCTTTATGGTGATTTCAATACCATTGTATGGGAATTTGACACACTGATGAAATGTAGATGGTAATGCTTGCATGGTGTGGATCCATGGGTGGCCCAATAACACGTTATATCCCAGCTCTCTGTCCAAGACTTGAAAAGTAACCTCTGTCGTTATTGGTCCTACTTGTATAGGTAATGTTACAATGCCTTTAGATGGACGTTCTTCATCATTGTAAGCCTTGATTTTTATCCTTTTGGAAGAATCAATGTGAAGTTCAGAATATCCCAGTGCTTTGACCAGCTTTAAGGTACAAATGTTCAGACCGGTTCCCCCATCTATAAGTATTTTTCTGATTATTTTCTTGTGAATGTAAGCTTCCAGATGTAGTGGGTCATTATCAAGCAATTTATCACTAGGAATATCTTGCTCTGTAAATGCAATATGTGTAAATTGTGTCAGATTTCCTACCATAGACTAGAAGGCACGCTCATCTATATCTTTGTCCACTATTGAATCTTGAAGTGCTTTGTCCAGTATAGCTCTATGATTGGGTGAAATACACAGTAGTTCGAATAAGGATATTTGTGCCAGAGTTTTCTTAAGTTGCTCAATGACATTGTAAGTCCCTATTGCTGGTGGTTGATTTTGTGGTATCCTTTGCAAGGTTACCTTTGACCTGCAAGTAACCACTACACAGTCTCTGTCTCTGGGAGTAATTGTGATTGTAGCAATTGTATCATTTGTATCATAGGCTGTCTTATCTAGATTTATATTAAATCCTTCTTCATAGTCCCAATGTGTATGTTTGACATTCATAATATGTTCAATGAGTTCATCTTCAAACCAATCTGAGTGAGATGGTTGATCTTGCTCCTAGTCTTGCAGACAAAGATTCGTGTCATCATCGTACTTTATCCTTTAGATATCATGCAAATTTGGTTGTCATCTTTATGAGTGTCTTGATATTGGTCCTCCTGATCAGGTGTTTCTTGTGAATCCTTGTTTGTTGTAACTCCTGAGATAATGGCATGAATAGTGTAGTCGTATGAGACCTTCGTGTAGTTATCTGTATTGTCTTGGGTACCTAATGTGGTAGCTTTTCCCTTGTCATGCTTAACAAAAGGATCTTTAAAAATCGTATGATTCGTGTTTGTTGAGGCCTTATCTGTATCAATTGTGATGTCCCCTTGGTCTATCATATCTTGGACCAAGTTTTTCAATTTGTAGCAACTTGCCTTTTTGTGACCTTTAGTCCTATGATAATCGCAGAAATCACTGTCATTCCACCATGTAGGTTTGAAAGGACTTGGTTCATATACTCTTACTTCAGGTAGAGTTATCATGTTTGTTTGTATTAACTTTTTGAGCGCTGACTCAATAGGTTCTCCTAAAGATGTGTAATTTCTTCTTGGAGTGTTTACCCTAGGGTATCTTGTGTTTGTATTTTGCATAGCATTTACATTGGTTGAGGTTGTGTTATTCCTGGTATGTGGATTTGCTGATTGACTCATTCCCAGTGATAAAACAGGTTGAGTTCTATTTATTGCTCTGGCGTCTACAATACCATCATTGGTTACATTTTTGTTTTTTGACCAAAACTTAGATTTGTCATTGTTGTTGGTATTGTCATACTTAATAAGACCTTTCTCTACCAAGCCCTTCTCACATTTGAGAGCCTTTTCTGTGATTTGTTTGAATGTGGTAAGACACTACATTTGTATCGAATATTTTATCTTAGGAATCAAATTTTCTATAAACATATCCACTTGCTCTATTTGTGGGATAACCGTCTTGCATCTCTTGTAGAGAGCCCTCCATCATTGTATGAAGGATGCAAATGTTTCATTCTCGTATTGCTTAGCGGAAAATAAATCCATCAAAGTAACCGGGGTGTCAATGTTGTACGAGAAGTTAGCAATAAATTGTTCAGCTAATTCCCCCCATGACGTGATGGTTGGTGGTAGATGTGAAAACCACTCTAAAGTCGAACCTCCCAGACTTTTAGGGAATAGTCTCATTAGGTAAGTATCTTCTGAGGCAACTTCTATACATGTCGTAAAACATTCTCTGATATGATCTCTAGAATCACCCTTCCCTCGATATCTATCAAATTTGGGTGTTTCAAAATGTTGTGGGAAGGGTGGCATGTATAATGTGTGATCAAATGGATAAGGACATAAGTCCTGCATTATGTAGCTCTTTTTATCGTTACCAGTTTGCATGGTTGTCATCTGTTGTTGCAAACTTTGCACTTGTTGTGTCAGAATATCTATTGATGTCAAAGGTATACCTTGTGTGTGTGTATGTCCCACAAAAGGATTCATGGTTGCATAACTAGGAGGTTGTTGAAAGGTACCAAGATTATAACCTTGTGTGTTGTGTGTTCTAGTAGGTCCCGTGAAATAGGGAATATGTGAACCCATGTTTGGTTGAGTTGTTCCTGTTATATTGGTAATACCTAGATTTGCATTTTGATAACCATATATGGATCCCATAGAATAGGAAACTGGAGGTTGGGTTACACTCGTTGATTGCGTTTGAATAGGTGTTGAGACACTTGGCATTATCAGTATGCCCTGTGATGGTATACTAGCATTGATCGCTGAAGATGACATGCTTTTTTGAAAGTTTGCATTTGTATTGACATTTGTTGGGAGAGGTACGTTTTGAAGAAGACTATTATCTTGACCTAAAGTTTTTCCTGGTGGTAAAATCTTTGTGACATCAAAATCCTCAGGTAATTTTGCCCCATTTTGTATTGACAGTGAAAGATACTTGTCCCTATCACTATGTATAAGTGCATCTAGGATCATGAGGAAATGCGGGTCTTACTATGCGGACTCAATTTCTTCCTTTGTCAAATGTTGTAATTCGTTTATGGTTGACATTGTCTGTGTACCTGAGTGTTGACCTGTTGACATGTTCATGTTCCAAGTAGGGTTTATAGACTGTGTGTTGTTCGAGTCCATTATTCCTTTTGCTTTATAGGACCTTGTGATGGGCATCTAAATTGCCTATATGGTGATGGTTCTATGCAAAATGATGACCTAACACTAGACAGTAGACGTAAATATGAGGTATGCAATACTATACTAGACTCTATATTGAGGATTTTGATGTGAGACCTTTTTAGTCTTTCTAGCTTTCTCTAACGCAAGTCTTTCTATTTGTTGATGAAGTTGTTTAGTGTCAATCTCTCTATCAATCGTACGGGCAATCCTAGACTCAATATCTATCTCGTATATAACTCCCATATATTGGGGTGCGCTTCTTCTTAAATCCCAAGCTAAGTTAGCTAGACCATCAATGATTTCTCATTGATCGCCATTTGGAACTAGATTAGGTTGCTCGAAGGGGAGCAAACCATCACCTGGGAGACCCATGAAGGCACATGCTATGAACCTATAACTGATTATGGACTTAGACATATATGAGGTCTAGGTGAAGACATATATGATAAATGGTGGACTATGCAACTAATATGGATGATAATGAGGATGTAAGTGGGATAATGCAAAAGACTATGGTCAATAATGAGGACGTAAATGGGACTATGCAAAAGACTATGGTCAATAATGAGGACATAAATGGGACTATGCAAAAGAATATGGTCACAAGTATGTAAGGACATTTTGAAAATCAGTTTCAAAATGGACTTTGTTTTTTGTACCTTCATGTGTAGAACAATGTTTTGCAATTTTCCAAGTCTGAGAACAATGGTTGGTAGGTATGTATAGTTGACTGACTCAATTTTCATACAATCTTGAAAAATTCAGAGATACGTGGGATAGAGCCTGAAATAGCCCAAGGGACTGACTCAATACTGGTCTATCACTACGATACATAAAAAAGCATGGAATACAATCTTAGGTTGGATATTGGACACAATTCAGTGAGGCCCCTACAACAAAATACCAAAACAAGATGGACAGATAGAGAGTCTGGCAGCACTGGCTCCACTCCATGACACACACTTCTCGGGCATGCCAGTCTCTCTTACTTCGAAGATCCTAAGATCTTATCACTGAGGGATTTTTGTCTCATAATGTAAGGTACATGAGGGGTATCTATGGGGTACGATCCGCACTCCCAGAACCACTGAACATAGGATTTTTGGCAACTAATTTGGTTCTTAGTATTAGGTTTTGAGGGATCCTGATTCAACGACGGATTCTCAGAGAAAGCCACTTAAGGCTTTAGTTGAGCTTATTGGTGCAGGGAAGGCCCCCACATACGTTGAATTCACTCAACACTCTAGCCGCCTGACCAGTATATTTATATAGCAGCTCAAAAAACCTGCTCTAGAGTACACTGGGAGAGATTATATCCATGAAATCCCCAGTCAAAGATACCCCTCACTACATAGAACAAAAGAAAATTTGGATGTCATTGTCACCTTCCTTCTTTCTCCCAAGAGCCTAATGGCGGGTAGAAAGTCAGTTAGTGCAACAGTAGGTCCACCCTAGAGACAATGAAAAGTTCTTTTCTCTTAAGAAAATTAAACAAATGATTTAATCTAATGCAGCCTGATTCACGTTCATTTTATAGCCCAAATTTAGGTGTTAGATCCGCATGTGCATGTCAATTTTAAACACCAAATCCAAGAATGAAGGCATACATGGCAATTTTAACCATTTGTTGATTTTTAAGCACCAAAAACCAAGTGTAAGATGGATGCATGTCAATTTTAGCCCATGTTCATTTTAAGCACCAACAACGAAGTGTGAGATTATCCATGCATGTCAATTTTAACTGTTGTTGATTTTAAGCACTAAAAATTGAAGTGTGAGTTTATCCATGCATGTCCATTTTAACTATTGTGAGATGTGAATGCAAAATTACTAATCCAATCCTCTCTGTGAATCTGCCACAGGATGTAAACAGAAGATTAGTAGCAAAATAAACCAACAGAAAACAAAAACTGAGAACTTGACAGAGGCGATTGCATAATACTACCTGAGCAATTGTGTGATACTTACTGAGCGAATGCATGAATCTGATAGATCGAATGTGTGAATCTAATAGAGCCAATGTGTGATGTTATATGCTCAATTGTGTAACACTAACAGGTCGATTGCGTGATAGAATGCAAACAACAAAAAAATTTAGAAAAATACAAGAAAACTAAACCCGATCAGGAACCTGCGAAACCAATTGTGAAGCCCTAGCCAAATCCCTCATCATCCATTCAATATTGATTAGATCATATTTAATTGTATAAGAAAGAACTAGGCTATTATATTTGTCTAAGGCCAGTTGTTCTTCTGAATCTTGTATCAATTTTTCTGCTTGGAGAACTTTTTGATATCGTTTGGCTTCTCTCTTTTGTTGTTTCATTCTTCTTGCACTTCAAATCTTGAACTAAACTTTTCTTGCCATAAACTGTGTTAATCAAATCCTTGCGGATGCGTGACCCAGAAAGGGCAATTGCGTGATCTGGACAGAGCGATTGCGCGACCCTGTTAGAGCGAATGCGTGACCCCGAAGGGTCGAATGCGTAATTCTATCTATGCGATTGCATGACGATGTAAGCTCGATTGCGTGATGGAAAATAGTTTCTCGAAATTCATGCAACCTACAAAAAATAAATAAATGAACAATCCGTACAATCTGCAAAAATCACACAGAACACAGAAAAAGGGTAAATTGTTGTTAGTTCACGTCGGGTTCACCAAAATGTAACGCATGCTAGAATTCATCTTCAAATAAACAAAGTTATCAATTAGAAGCACAAGGGAAATCACGAATCCCTATCTAATCAGCAAATCTAACAAACCAGACAATGAAATGATACAATCAAGCAAAATAGGAATTATAATTTCAATCTATAAAAACTCCCTATTCTATGACTGTGTATTGCTTCCATTTCTCTTCTCCTCTTCGTGGTATGATGGCTCTCAGATATTGCGCTAGTAACCTGCAAGTGACACAAAGATTCAAAGTTCGTGATTGTTGAAAATGGAGATCGGATGCTCAATTTATAGAAAATTGGAGAAGATTGATTGAAAGGTGGAACAGAATGATCAAGAGGTGTGAACTCAGGTGAGCTCAAATGTAAGTTGATAGTTCAACTGTTGATTGTAGGAGTGAAACTCAATAGATTGAATAGATTAATTGAGTCAACTGATTGAGAAAAAGCTGACTGAGGGAAGAAAAAGAATGATTGGAGGAAATAAAGAGGATGACACAGAGAGCTTAATTTAGAAAAAGCTAACTGAAAGATGGAAATAGAAGTTGAAGAGATAAATGATTTAATTAATTAATTGATTGAATTAATTAATTTAGCATGTGCTTGCATTTAGATTTAGATTATTAATTTAATCTTTGCATGAGATATTATTCAAATAATTGAATTTATTAATTCAATTTAGCATTTGAATATATTTAGAACTTGACTTTGATTTTCAATTTGGTTTTTGAAATCATGCACATGTATTTGAATTTGGAAGAAATTAGAAGAATATGAAATTAAATGAAATTAGAATTTGGGGATTTGGAAATGGAAGAATTAATTAGTTAATTAAATAATTTAAAGAAACTATTTAATTATTTTAGAAATGGAATTTAATTAAATAATAAAGATTATTTAATTTAAAGGAATTAAATAATAATTAATTAAATTAATATTTAGAAAAGAGTTGAATGATTAGATGATTAGAGATAGAAATTGAATAATTAGTAATTTATTTAAATAATAAAGATTATTTAAATTGGGGAATTAATCAGAATTAATTAAATAGTAAATATTTAATTAATATTTAAAAAAATGGTTTAAATGATTAAATGATGATAGAAATAGAAAATAGAATAATTAGTAAGATGATGAGGAAATATGAAATTAGAAGAATTAGATTAATTAAATAATAAAGATTATTTAATCAATTAGAGGAATAATTAATACATGATCAATGAGACATTTTTAGGTGTCTACAATATATATATATATATATATACTTGTGTGTGTGTGTGTGTACATACATATACCACGGGGGCTTGACTTAGGGAACTTGGTTTATATCATGTATGTTCATGGCATACTAAAGAATCCCCCTATTTTCAAAAATTATTTCCCTAAAATTGTTTTTTGCCACCCCCTCCTAATACACAGCTAGAATTAAAAGCCCCCCTATTTTCACTAGATATTGTATTTTTCATAGCCGGAATTAAAAACCCCTCTATTTTCACCAATAAGCAATATATTGTGCCCTCATTTTTGGGATATTTAAACCCCCTATATGAATGCACATGATATAATATTTCGTAGCTAGTGAAGCATCCTTAATTATACTCCCTTACAATTTTGTCCTCATTTGTGTCCTCACCTTGGTGTTCGTCTCTAAATGCCTAATTGGAGCCCTGATTCTACTCACACCATGCACCAAACTCAAATTTTTCAACATATGCACTTTCTCCCCTAAGATTTTGTGTCTTTGATTGGTTAGGATGAGACCATTACTAGCCTTATCCTTAGGGACCAGAGTGCCCTTTCTCTGGTCATCCCAATTAGGACCCATTTTGGGGCCCCTTAATGGTCATTTGAAATGAGTGAGAATCATGATCCCGTGTTGGCTCGTGTCAAAAAATTAAGTTGTTTTTTGATTAAGCATGTATAAGAGGAGGTCTACCCCTCTCACTTTGACATCCACATCCATGAATTCAATCAAACATATCAAGAATTCATTCAAATTCATGTGAGTAAGCAATCAGTTTTCATGTGAGTAAGAAATGTTGTATTGACTTCCAATTGGATCGGGAATCCTGCACACATGTTTGGATGCATCTTCTCTAATGAGATAAAGAAGTTTTTATTTGGTAGTTTTTATTTCAGTCACATCATGAGTGTCATTTTTGGAGTCAATCTTGGCTTTGTGAATTTCTATTTTTATCTTTAAACGTTCAATGCTCTACATTGGTTTATGACTATCATGAGTGCACGACTATCGATTTCGAAGAGCATTCTATTACATATAATAGAAGTGACACGATACCTTTACACACTAAATTCATGAAATAAGGTTGTGAATGCTGCCCATTTACTTACCATTCTCTCTCTCCAATGGTTTTGAAGGACTTAGGATAGATAGGAAAAGTTAGAGAGAACCATGTGTAGTTTGATTTTGCAAGGATATAAGAGCTAAGAAGTGAACTTCGAAATAAAATTGAGGATTGGATGTCTACAAATATGAGTGATGACATTGTAAAAGGTGAAGGAAGATGATGAGGATTGGGAAGAAAAGGGGGGTCACAGTAAAAAGAAAACATGTCTCACAAGCGGATGAAGGTATTTTAGTGAATCTTAAAAGGATGTTTGGCATACAAGATATTCGAAGCTGTAAGTTGGGATTTCATGATAATTTACAAGTATCCTATCTTGAATAGATGAACTCACAATTTATACTTGAGTGAGCTAAAACAAGTTGACCTCTCATCATTGATGGCTAAAATAATCCAAATTTATACTTGAGTGAGCTAAAACCATTTTCATTAATGCATTTGTAAACACCTAAAACTGACTTCATTTAATTAAATAAATATTTTTATTTAATTAATTATTCATTAGCTTTTTTCACTCTTAATCAAATAAATAATTTAATTTATTTAATTATTTTGTTAGCCTTTTCTTTTCTAAATTTAAATAAATGTTTATTTTTTATTCAATAATCCTCTCTTTTTCAACTATTAATTAAATAAATACTTTTGTTTATTTACTAAATCTGTTATCATTTTCTTTGTAATCTTAGCCCTCCAACTTGTTTACATGGATCATAATCTAAATTCGTAGTAATGTAACAAGTGTCTCATTCCTCTTCATTACACTTTTCTCTCTCTTCTGATAACACAACTACCAAAATCTCAACTACCACTCAATCTTAGCCCTTCATTCAAATTAACCTCTTAATCTTATTCATTCTCACCTAACACTCAATCTCACCCCTCCATTTCATTCACACCTCTTAATCTTATTGATTCTCTTCTAACTATGTAATCAGGATCATTCATCTTTTAACCTCTTAATCTAAGCCCTTGATTCTCTTCAATAATTCTATTAAAAAGACATATTCTTCTCATTACCCTGCATCCATTATGCCAATTATGCCAAAAATTCTCTGGACCTGTCATTATCGTTGCATCATAGCTTACAGAATATTCACTATCTTTTTTTCATTTTAGTAGTTTAAATCCATTAGTTGAAAACCCTTCATCTTCCAGTCGAGATTACCATTACAGTGATCGACTACTAATTATTTATAGCACTACTACTGCCAATTAACCTCCAACTTCTTATCACCGTCTAAAAAGAAGCTACCCAGATAAAGAAGTTGGAAGGATGGAAGAAGATGATTCTGAGAAAAAAGTTGGAGAGATGGAGGATAAACCTGAGAAGAAAGTTACAGAGATGATGGAGGATGAAGCTGAGAAGAAAGTTGCAGAGATGATGGAGGATGAAGCTGAGAAGGAAGTTGGAAAGATGGCAGGTAACCCTAATAACCTTCCTCGAAAGAGGTTCAGCATAGAAATGAATCCTAATAGTCCTACACTAGTTTCACATAGGAAGTTACTAAAGCAATCCCAGCTTAACCTGAATGATTCAGAGTTTAGTGACTCTGAGGAAGAAGAAGACGACTGCAGTCATTTCTACATCAAAGTGAGAGATGCAGAATATAGCTCTGCTTCATCTGCAGGTGATGTAATTTCATCAGCTCCAGAAGATATTTCAAGGAGAGAGGCAAACTCTGGTGCTGCTCGTATGGGTGAATCTTGTGATCGTGGATCTTATAGGCTGGAGAGAGCATTTATAGATTTAGGAAATGTTGTTGCAGAAACCCCTCCACCACAGCCGAAGCCATATTCTGGAAAGGCAACTAGGCAACGGTTGCCTAAAAATGTGAGTAATAAGTTGAAGGAGGTCGTCATCTTGTATCTGAAAGAGAAAGGGAGATTAACCCAACAATTGGATGAGCGCGTAGAGAGTATTGTAGGGGGGAGGATGAAGCTCAAATCTCTCAAGACTTTCATCAGAAGAGTAGCTAAACATTATTTTCACAAACAAGCACCGCCTCCTGGCATTCAAATGTAGGAACAGTCATTAATATTTCAGTTCAATATATATATTTATCTATTGTAATGCTTCAGATTGACAGTTTTGTATTCAATCATATGATCTTACTCTTAATTGTAAAGGCTATGCTGCAATTTCAGTTGATAGACTAAATTTAAAATAGTGGGTAAATGAAGTTCGTTTTGAGTTTCCCTGCACAGTTTTGTCAATCGAATGCATTTATCATTGTTGTGTTGTATATTAAATTGGTTTCCTGGTTTGGCTTTTCAGCCAGCTGTTGGCGTTGTTTCTACATTTTTGCAGTGATTTACAATGATCCTTGTAATGCGATTGTTTCCAGGTCACTCCTTTTTGAGAGGATAATCATAATCAGCACCTTACATCTGGGTAAAGGGTAAAAAGAGATCTGCAATAGGTTTTTGTCGTATGTATCTCCTGACGATATATTTAAGTAAATATAAGGATGGAGTTAAGATAGGAGTTTAATTACGATGAAATAAGGGAAGAACATCACTCATCGTTCATGTTTCAATAACCTTCATTTCTTGTATATTCAATCTTGTAATTATTAATTTTTAAAAAAAAGAAAAAATAAATAATTAAAATTTTATTAATAAATTTGAAATGTATCAATAGCCGCTCATTTTTTAGCTTTTTTAGATCATAATTGGTCCATTTGTGCACCTTTATTGGTACCCATAGCACATGACTATTAGGGCGTTTGTGCATAAGTATTGACGATTTTAATTGCATGGTTATTGGGGCATCTTTAAGCAGGTAATAGCTATAAGTAGTTAAGTCGCATGTGGAGATAACCAAAAAACGATATATCATTTAGAATCTATGGGTACATGAAGTAACTAGCTATAATGACTACTAGCACACTTCCCCTAGAAGATGTTGAAATAGAAAAAATTATCATAAAGAAGTGGAAAATGGCTATTCAATTTTTAGAACGTATCAAATATCTATTACAATATATTTATAATGTATAAAGTGCACTTACTCAATCACAAATAGATAGAAAGACAACTATTATTGGACATGGAATCGACTTAGATTAGTCCTCTATATGAATGCCATGGTAACAATAAAACACTCATTTTAATTAATGGAAAATTCAAATTCCTTAGAAGATTGTGTAATGGTGTATGAGGAGGGAATTAATTTTTTCCTATGGAGAGGGTTAGTTTAATTTTTATATGCAAAAATATTAAAATGGTGTTTAATTTTGAAATGGTCAAAAAAATATTATTAAATTTTTAAGTAAGATTAATTTTAAATTCTCTTTCCAATATCAATATTTTTATTAGATTGTAAGAATCGAGTAAACTTTTTAACGTGACCAATGACATTGGCGCGACATGTCCTCTAGTACCACATGGGCCGGGGGGGGGACTAGATCTCGTGACCTCGTGAGCTCTCGACAATCGAGCTAGACTCCAAGCCCTTTCCAATATCAATTTTGAATTTACATAAATTAATATATTTATTTCAGTTAGATTATATTTAATTTTTATTTTTATAAATCTATTTATAAAAATAAAAATAAAAGTGTTAGAATTTTATAGAATCTCAAAATTTTAACTTTTAATTTATGTGTTTTTTAAATTTTGATATTATCAAGGTTTTGTTATCTAAAATTGTAAGGTTATCTTAATATTGCTAGTTGATAGTATATTTTTTTAAAGTTTAGATGAAAAAATAAAAAAATATGTTCTTATACAATTATTTTATCATTTATTGATGTTCTAAAATAATAACATTTATTGTTGTTAATTTTGAATGTATTTTTTTTAAAGAGAGTTTCCTTGGTTTTCAAAGTGGACTTTATATGACTTAAATTTGTAATTCTTTATAAAATGAACTATGCATTTCAAATGCATTTGAATGGGAGAGGGAGGCGGGAGCCGAGCTAGGGATTCTGGAGAGGGTGGAGTTGCACAAAACAACTCAGAGAATGACTCTGATGATGTGTATGATGTATTTTGGGGCTTTACCTTGCCCTATTTGGGCTTATCATTATCTATTCTTGTTGGGTTGTTTGATGTGCTCATTTTTTGCTTATTGGTTGTGGTCCTTGTGATCCGAATTATGGATTCAAATGGCAACACCTGAGTGAGAACCTATGGTATTGTAAATTCTATTTACAAGAACCAGAAAGAATATAATTGAAGCAAGCCAAAAAAAGTAATCTATTCCATTTGAAAATCCAACATATAGAAGTTCATGAGATTCCAAGGGTCACAAAAACCCCTTGAAAATCGAAGTCCAACAGTCACATTTGTTTATTACATAATAAAATCTAAAACTATATAATTTTTCAAAAAACTATATAAAATTTGTCCTAACTTTAACTAGGCATAACTTTCTGCACAGGACTCGAAATTACAAGCCATTTAACTCATTGGAAAGGTCTCCAGGAGTTGTGCCATGTTCTTTTTCCACTTTCAAGGGCTAAAAATTCTCTGAAGGCCTTCAAAAATGCCATTTACTAATGTCTAGAAAAACTAAAAAAATATGAAAATATTTTTTCAACTATTTCTAATTTTCTTCTGATCATTACTTCCCCCTTGGAAAGCAATGGGCCCCATTGCATCAACACTCTGAATGAGATGAGGAAAACGTTATTGAAGCTTCTCTCTAGTAAACTACTTTCCTTATTGAGCAATCTACCCTGCTCGAACCACTTTGTACAAGTAAATTTGTTGTTGTTTGAGTGTTTTCACCATGGTGTCCACAATCTGATCGCATTGGAATGGGGTAGCTGCATTTGGATTCAATTCTGTAGTGGAGATTGTTTCTGCCACATCTGCAACATCTAATAGTGGAGGAAAATATGGCTTCAAGAGTTCCACATTGAAGATTGGATGAAGACCTAGAAATGGAGGTAAATTAAGCTCAAAAGCATTATCACCAACTTGCTTGATGATGGTGTATGGCCCATAACGCAAAGGATGAAGCTTCCTATTGGCACCCTGCAATCGTTCCTTCTGGATATGCAACCACGCCTTGTCCCCGACTTGAAAATTATGAGGAGTACGATGCTCATCATGTCTCTCCTTATACTTCTTATTGGTGTGTTCCAAAATTTCATGAACTTGTTGTTGTAGATAATGAATTCTATCGATGAACTAGGTTGCCTTATCTTCCTCCTTACCAACACATGGAACCAGATCAGGTTGAATAAGTGGTATGGAAACGTCCATGGGTGCAAGTGGTTGATAACCAAGACAAACCTCAAATGGGTTGTGGCTAGTTGAACTGTGAATTTCCCTGTTGTAGCTATGTTGAACATATGGAAGACTTTCATCCCATGTGTGGGGATGTTTTGAGTGGTACATTCATAGGATGTGTATGATCATCCAATTCACTACCTCTGTTTGGCCATCTATTTGAGGGTGGAAAGCAGTAGACTTTGTTAATTTTGTGTCCATCTTTTCCCATAGTGTAGACCAGAACGTACTAAGAAACCTGTTGTCCCTATCCGAGATAATGGTATTCGGAAGACCAAAATGAACCCAAATGTATTCAAAGAATAGCTTTGCAGTGTCCTCTGTAGAAATTGTTTTTTTACATGCCACTATTACTGCCATTTTTGAGAACCTATCTGCCACAACATACACACAATCATGGCCTCTTTTGGTGGTAGGAAGACTAGACATAAAGTCCATAGAAACTGAGTGCCAAGGTTTTTCAGGAACAGGAAGTGGTGAGTACAGCTCAAGTTTACGATTGGCAGGCTTAGCAATAGCACATGCGATACAATCTTGAATATATGAAATAACATCATTTCACAATTTTGGCCAATAGAAATACTTCAAAAGTATAGCAGTAGTCTTACCTTTACCAAAGTGACTAGCAACCTTACCATAGTGAGCTTCCCATATCAACTTTTTGTGTTTTGCATTGGGCACACAGATTTGGCCAATGTGACAAAGCATTCCATCCTGCAAATAGAAGTCATTCACTTGATGTCCCTTCACTAATTGATTATAAAAATTTGCAAATTCAACATCGTTCTCATACAAGCAAGCCCAGGCTTCAGTTTGATGACCACATGAGTTCAAAGCCATACTTATGGTTGCAATTGGAGGCTTGCTCAAACAGTCTGCTACTTTGTTAGTACTTCCCTTCTTGTGGCAAATATTGAGGTGAAATTGTTGAGGATATGCTGACCATCGTTGATGTCGATCATTCTGCAACTTCCCTTGTGTTTGCAAAAATTGAAGGTGTTTGTGATCTATGTGGATGATAGTCTTTTTACCCAAAATGTAATGTTTCCACTGCTTATAGGCTTGAACAATAGCATACCATTCGTTGTCATAAGTAGCATATCGACGCACTATATCAGAAAAAGTCTGACTGTGATATGAAACTAGATGATCATGATGCATGAGGACTGCCCCTAGAGCATATTCTGATGTATCTGTTTGTATTTCAAATAATTGTTGTAGGTCAGGAAGAGATAAAACTGGTGCAGAACATAACCTTTTTTTTAGCCCCTTGAATGTTCTTGTTGAGCACTTGTCCATTTAAACTTTTCTTGTGTCCCCCCCCCGTCAATGACTGATTTAGGCCAAGACAGATGAGGAAATCCCAACACAAATCTGCAATAAAAGTTTGCCAACCTGAGGAAACTTCGTAACTCTGTGAGATTTCTAGGAGATGGCCAGTCCTTAATCACTTGTATCTTCTCCGGATCAACATGGACACCTTCACTATCAATAACATATCCTAAGTATCTGATACTCTGTATACCAAAGGAGCACTTTTCTTTGTTTGCATAAAGCCCATGATCTTGTAAGGTTGAGAGAATTTTTTCCACATGTAGTAAATGTTCCTCCCAAGTTTTGTTGAAGACATGAGTTTGTCATCAAGATATACCACGATGAAGGAATCAGTGAATAAGTATATCATTCATCATTCTCTTGAATGTCACTGGAGCATTTGTTAGACCGAAAGGCATCACTAGCCATTCAAACAATCCCTCTATAGATTTGAAAGTTGTCTTCCACACATCAGTTGATTCAATTGGTACTTGATGGTACCCTGATTTCAAATCAATTTTGGTGAAGAATCAGGCCCCTCTAAGCTAGTCCAAGAGGTCATCTATCCGGGGAAGTGGATACCTATTTTTGACTAAAATTCTATTCAAGGCCCTATAGTCAATATAAAGTCTCCAAGTTCTATCCTTTTTCTTTGCTAGAACAATGGGGCTTCCATAGGGTGATGCACTTGGATGAATATGTCCCTTCTCAATCAATTCTTGTATTTGCCTCTTAATCTCATTATTATCTAATACTGACCTACGGTGGACTGGTTCATTAGGTAATGGAGTTCCTGGTATCAAATCAATAGTATGTCTCACTTGGCAGTGTGTAGGTACCCTAGTTGGTAACTTAAATAGATTTTCATATTTCATCAAAATTTGATCCATTGATATTTTTTGTAGTGTTGTGGTGTTTGTGATGGTATGGGAATTATAAATTTATTTCCTTTCTTCTTCAAAATGAATCATCAATAAAATGAATGTTCCTGTTTTGGCAACCAACCTCTTACATTACTTGGCACTAATCAAAGAGGTAGTGTATGTAGGGCTTACCTCTAGTATTCGATATTTCTACTCACCTAATTTGATGGTCGCGCTGCGAGGCCTAGACTCATAAACACCATGTCACTAGTACATATATGGTTTTCCCAACAAAACATCACAAACATCTAAGGGAGCCACATCATAGATTACCTCATCTTTGAAAGGCTATATGGAGTATGAAAGGCGACACTGCTGGTGCACCTGGATATCTCTTCCTTGACTAACCCATCCCATTGAATAGGGTTGCAGGTGGGTTGTTGTTTTCAGATTTAGTCTCTTCACAGTCTCTATTGATATTAGGTTCTTTTGACATCCGCTATCAACGATAAAGTGTGGGGATTTTCCTCCGATCCACATTTGTGAATGGAACAATCTCTCCTCATCCTCCTGGGGCAATATCCTTGTAGTAGCTACCGTGGCATATGGATCAGCCTCAATGACTTGTTCATGATTTCCTTCTGTGCAAGTTTCTGCTACCTTAGATTTTGCCTTGTCTTCATGCACATCTCCATCATTAAGCTTTTTATGGTTCTGCAATCTTTTGTATTATGTGAGGGACTCTTATGGAATTCACACCACATACCATTTTCTTGTGTCTTCTTCATACTCCATGTTTTTTTTGTTGATGAATTGGAAGAGGGGTCCTTAGAGGTTTGTTTCCATGTAGTTTTGCCACCTTCACCCTTCCATCTGTTGTTTGCAAAATTATCCCTCCTTCCTTTCTATTTGAATTTCTCCTCAATTTTGGTAGCAAATTTATATGCACTAGGTAAAGTCTCTATGTTTAGGAATTCCATTTTGGTTTGGATGTACCTATGGAGTCCACTCTGATATTTCATAACTTGGTGCTTCTCACAATCTTTGATGTCAAGCTTTGCTAAGGCATGAAACATATTAGTATATTCCTGAACAATTTGGTCCTTCTTCTGTCGAAGCAATTGCCACTACATATTATTTTGTTCATATGTATCAATAGGAAAATATTCTTCCTTTATGTGCTCCATGAATTCTCCCCATATGGGTTTTTGATCAAAAATAAAAAGTGCTACCATTTTCTACTACCTTGGATGCTAACTTTGCTTCCCATGAATCTTTCACATGATTTTCAGCTTTGAGGAGAGCAAAAGTTATCTTCTCTTCATCTGAAAACTGATTGATAGAGAAATATCTTTCCACTTTTGAAACCCAATCATCAACAGCATCTACATCGATCTTTCCCTTAAATGTGGGTATATCAAAATTCACTTGCACCTTGAATGGCATATACCCTGTGAATGGTGGGTTTCTTGTGACCCATGACTTTCCAACATTTCCTTGAACTGCTACATCATTTATTCACGTTGTTTTGTTAGTGCATCTACAACTAAAGCTTTAATGTCATCGTCGGTCTGCAACTTAGCCATCTACGATCATGTGCGTCTCAAAGGAAGGTAGTCTGAAGGATTCCTTGTTTCCAACCCCAATCTTTAATATGTTTATCGCATGTGATATGACATACAGGAGAAAATTTGCTCTGATACCACTGATCCAAATTATGGATTTGGATGACAACACCTGAGTGAGAACCTGCGGTATTGTAAATTCTGTTTACAAGAACCAGAAAGAATAGAATTGAAGCAAGCCAAAAATAAGTAATCTATTCCATTCAAAAATCCAACATATAGAAGTTCATGAGATTCCAAAGGTCACAAAAACCCCTTGAGAATCGAAGTCCAACAGTCACATTTGTTTATTACATAATAAAATCTAAAACTATATAATTTTTCAAAAAACTATATAAAATTTGTCCTAACTTTAACTAGGCATAACTTTCTACACAAGACTTGAAATTACGAGCCGTTTAACTCATTGGAAAGGTCTCCAAGAGTTGTGCCATGTTCCTTTGCCACTTTCAAGGGATAAAAATTCCCTGAAGGCCTTCAAAAATGCCATTTACTAATGTCTAGAAAAATAAAAAAAATATGAAAATAGTTTTTCAACTATTTCAAATTTTCTTCTGATCACCTTGGCTAGGCTTCTTGCTTTGTTTCTTTTGTTCATGGATTGGGATGTTGGTGCACTGCAAGGGCTTCTCCTTTTCCGGTGAGGCCTTCTTGCAACATTTTATTTTCACTCTATGTTCTTCACTAATGGTGTTTGTTGCAGTGGGGGTTTTCCCCCTCCTTGTTTGGTGCTCCTTGTGCCCAAATTTGGGGTTGTGTGGGATGCAGAGCTTTTCCCCTCGTTTTTTGGTGCTCTCCGTGCCTATTTTTGGATGCTACTTTCTTGGATAGTGTTTGGCAAGAGCGATGAGAGAAGGGTCGAGGTTCTTGATGCTGAGGTAGTCGAAGCTGAGGCTTTCAAGGAGGTTGATGATGGGTCTATCGCTCTCAGTTGTGGCATGGTTGTCCTTACACTTTCTCACTTGGTAAAGTGTGGGCTTCAGTAAGTTCATCATGTGTGTAGTGGGAAGGGTAACGTGGTTTGTTTTCTCCCTTGTCCTAGGAAGGGATCGATGATTTGTTGTTATAGCAAATGTTGGAAGGGATGCCTACTTTATTTGGAGGCTCCTTTTGATGGTTCAACTTGTTCTCTACCCTTGTATTGGATCTATGGTGGCTTCTTTTTCCTTCACATCTCCCCACGCTTCTTTATTTTTCTTGTTCTTATGGGAGAGGTTATTTTGTTGAGGGTTTCTTTTAAATCTCTTGGGTTTGAGATCTCTATGGTGATGGTGCCTTCTTTTCTCTAGTTATATCTTTCGACTCTTGGGTCTCTCTTTATTGGGGGTTTTTTGGTCCTCCCCCTTCTTGTTTCTTTCGCTTTGGCCTTTATGCTCCTGGTTAAGCATCTTAGATTTTCTTTGGTTTTTCCTATAGAGGTGGAATTATCTTCTACTGAGGTGGAGATGGATGCTAATGGTGGTGTTGAGAGGTGTTGTTGGGGAGTTGATGAAACCCTATTTCTTGGCTATAAGGGAATTATTGTTTCCCTTCGTATGGACTTTGTTCCTCTCTCTCCTATTGAAGTGGAGGTCTTGAAGGGTAAGGTGAGCTCAATGTTTTTCATTCTCAAGGTTAAGGTTATGGGAGTCTTGCTAAAACTATGTGTTAAGGTGATAAAATCTGAAAAGATTATAAACCCAGAAAACTAGTGCAAATGAATAGATATCTAAACTATGAATGCAAATTATACAAAATCAAAGTAGCAACACAGAGTTAGTCTCCAAGAGAGTAATGCAAATTATAGAAGCAAAATAGCATTAAGAGGATGCAAAATCAAGAGATGCAAAATATAAGCCAGGTAGCATGCTTTTATAGACCAGGGAGAGGGAAGAGGTGGCAATACTGACCAATCAAGAGCAGCCATCTCTTGGACTAAAGATAGAAAGTATCTTCCCAAGATATAAAATGGATGCACACACGTAGGAAAGTGACAACTCATAACCACTCACCTAATTAAGCATGATTATTAACGTAAGAAAGATTAAAAGAAGTGTAGAAAAAATCTAGGAAAATAGGGAAAAAATAAATAACCCACTAGGAAATAAAAACCTATACTAACATCCCCCCATAAGTGAAGCTTAGGTGGATGTAGAAATGGATCCCGACAAATCAAGCCTAATGAGGTACCTGTAACGTCATAAATTGTACACACTTGCTAAAGCAGTACAATTTAACACCTAGTTTAGCACCCGCCTTGGCGCAGTTGCATTTTGCATTTCATTTCCCCTTTATCACTTAATTAATCAAATTAATTAGGTATAAAGGTTCTATTTCATCATCTTCCACATCATAAAGTTGGGCCCTTTCATTAAAGCGTGCCCCTTTCATTTTATTCCTCCAAGACATCACTTAATCAAAAACCCTAATTAGGCCCTATTCTGAGCTTGGGGGCTTAATTTCGGGGGTCAAAACATCTCGAAATCACCTGTAACTTTGGGATTCTCTCTAAAATCATCATATCTGATGGCCCTGAAAATTTGGTGAAAAGTTGTCAGGACCATGGCACCCGGAGTGCACACGGTCCTGGACATTTTTCCTAAAATTTTAGGAGCGCGATCCAATCATAAAATAAAGCTTAACCCCAATAAATTGGCGGGATATTCAATCTCTAGGTCGGCCAAAAGTTGGAATTAGGACCTAGGGTTTCATACATAAGAGCTCTCTTTCTTCATTTGAAGGGATCCGAATTTTGTTTTCAGGAACCTCATATGCAGCGAAAGAGCAGATCTTTGAAGACTTCGACCACTTTAAACATTCATTCTCCAAGCATTCATCGAATCCATTCATTCACTTAGGGCTTTAAAGGCATTGAAGAGCAATAAGGGATCACCGACTGAAGATTGGCTTGTACCCCTCCCTTGGGGTTGGGTATGATTTCATGTTGTTCTCATGTCTTTACATAAGCTTCATTATATCACTTACACTCATGCTTTAGATCACTTAGCATCTTGATTTGAAGCATTTACATTGTCATTTACAAGCAATTAGGGTTTACTTTCTAGGTTGCTCTAGTTTGCTTACTTGCATTTTAGATCTTGCACACACACAAGGTCTGCACACACATTACTTTTACAATACAACTTGGCTATTCGTGGAGGTGGAAATCACCGAAGCAGGGGTTTGACTAAGGCAAAACCCTATATAGCCGCCCAAACACCTCTTTCAGATATAAGTGCAGATTTCGGGATTCAGACGACGCCGCAAGTTACAGATCCGAAAGAAGCAGATGGAGACGGAACCACACACCCAGTTTCGGAGCAGAAGACCAGGACAGGGGCGTGGGGTACCCTGTTCCTGCCAGGACAGGGGCGCTAGGCACTCTGGTCCCTAGGACAGGGGCGCTGGGCGCCCTGGTCCTCCTGATAGACAACAATTTTTAGTAGTTCGAACAGTTTTCCAGAGTGCAAAACAGCAGTTTTAGGTGCAGAATCAAGACAGTGGCACCCGCGCCCCCGTCCCGAACATTTCTACTCAGATTTTGACTTCGGGTACGCATTTGCATTCTTGTCTTATCTTTGTATTTACAGCCTTCCATCGTTTAAGTTCAATTCTGCAATCTTGTTATTAGTTTATACTTGCATTTTAGGGTTAGGAATTGAACTTGCATAATCTTACCTTTCAATTACAACAAAGGAATAGAAACCCTAATAGGTAGCCCATGGCTCTCTCTTTCACAAAAAGAAGTAGCCAATTGTGCGATACCTCTAGGTTCTTTCGTATTCCGTAATGTGTGACAAAAGGTAGGATTAGGACCTATTAACCTAGTCTCGCTTTTTCCCCCACACATTCTGGTGAACTCGATGTGAATCTATCATTGCTTCCTCTTGCATTGCATTTGTTAGATCTAGATCTAGATTTAGTGTGTTTTCATTTCATTTTCACTTAAAAAAAAAAAAAAAAAAAAAAAAAAAAAAAAAAAGAGTGTGTTCTTTGTTTCTTTGCATTGTGTGTCTAAGTTTTATGCAACTTTTATTTCAAAATGTCAGACTTTTATTTTCAAAATGTTCATGCTTGTGATGACTATTATGAGTATAGCCAAGATGAATTAGATGAAGCTTTAGATGATTTTTTGAACCCTAAAGAGGCCAAACCTTCATTTTACCAAAAACTCATAAACCTTGTTACTATGCCATTCCGTTGTGATGAGAAAGATAAGTTGAATGATTCCTCTCAAGGGTACATTCCTATCAACTCTTCCACTGAATCTAGTAACATGGTTGTTTTCAATAATCCCCTCTATGAGGAGATGTCTCCTTTTGAATCAAAAGATAAACCTTTTAATACATATGATCATGCTTTGTTGGATGATGCTCTTGATGACTTTGTGGCTTTATTGAAATCTCTAAACAAGAACAAAACTTCTAAATTGGTTAACATGATAAATTTGAATGAGCATAAGAAGCCTCTCTTTGAAGTCCAAGGTGCTTGTCCTTCTCCCACCTTTCAAGTTCCTAAATCACCTCTCCTTACTGTCCAAGGAGGGTATGATCATGATTCCTTTATTACTCCAAATAAACCTATCATCACTATGCAAGGAAGAAAACCTATAAGTCCTTATAATTATGCCAAGCAAATAACTAGAGAGAGTTATCATGCGGTTGCCCATACTTATCATACCAGATATAATAGGCAGCCTAGTCCTCCTCCTGTTATTCCAGTTTCTCTTCCGAATCCTCAACCAATTCTTCCGCAAGCTCCACGTATCTCACAAGTTCTTAGTAAGGAATATGATCTCATAGAACAACTTAAAGTTACCCCTGCTAAGATATCCCTTTGGGATTTGATTCAAACTTCTTCCGCTCATCATGGAATGTTACAAGATGCCTTGAAAGATCTGAATGTTCCTCCACCGAATACATCTAGTAATATAGCATCTTTGGTTAACTCTGTGATGAATCCTAAAGCTCAAATTGTGTTTACCCAAGATGAGTTGCCTACTAGTGAAATTCAACATCAATATGATCCCTTGATGATTGTGGTTATCATGAAAGACACTACTATAAGACGAACACTAGTAGATAATGGCTCTGGTCTTAATGTGTGTAGCATTAATCTTTTGCATAAGATGAATGTGGATACATCTCTAATTGAGCCTGACTCTCATCCTATTCGAGGCTTTGACAATGTGGCTAAGACTTCATTAGGTATTATCACCTTACCCCTCACAATGGGGCCTATTACTTTGCCTACTCCTATCCATGTTATGTCAGGAAATCTAACATACAACTTGCTATTAGGGAGACCTTGGATTCACAGTATGCAAGCTGTCCCCTCTACATTGCATAGACAAGTTAAATTTATCTATAACAATAAGACATATACCTTGATAGGTGATACTAACTTCCAAGCTTGTTTACAAACATCTACTTCCAAAGGGGGTTCTTCTAAGCCGTCCTCGTCTAGTGATGACTCTTTAAACAAGATACCTATCGGTGAATCCTCACTCTCTGATGATCAAAATTCTTTGGATGAGTCTGGAGCTCCTGAAGAAGACTCTTCTCGATTTGAAACTACACATAAGAAGGACTTTGATCTTGAGAAGATTCTCGCAGACGACGATTGGGGATCTCTTGATTTTAATCCTACCTTTGTGGGTGAATATAAGGTTCCTTCTAGAGAGCTTAAAGCTGAAAAGAAGGAACAAGCTAAAAATCAATCAACACTACCTGAACCTATGAGTAATAACTTTGTGGCCGCTTCTCAAACTTCTTCTCCCCGCACTTCCAATTCTGAAGGGTTTGATTCTTTGTCTTATGAAAAACCACCTTCTCTTTCTGAAATGGCTGATCATTATGGTCGTGGTTTTCGCATTTTTGCTAAGCATGGATATCATGGAAATGGTTGTGGCGCTCACGAACAAGGGATAAAGGTTACTCTAGAGAATAATCTTCACAATTATGCCTTTGGACTTGGCTATAATCCCTGTAAGCGCACTAAAGCTTCTAGAAGACCATGTATTAGTGTTAATACTATTTCTACATCTCTATCAATGCAACACCCTGAGTATATTGATGAAGATACTTCGTGTGCCTGTGCTTTGGATGTTTTTCCTACCGATGATGCTTTAACTGAATTTTTAGCAGCATATGATACTCTTCCTCATTATCATCACAATAGGGGACTTCCTTATTGTTTGAACACTGAAGCCTATTTTGGAAAAGAGATTGATAATGATGAGATTGTGAAAGAATTCCCTCAGTTAAAGGATACTCCTCAACAAAGTAATCTTCTCATAAGTGACACCACTGATGTTAAGATGGATCCTTGCAATGAAGAAAAAGCTATTAAAATTGGAAAATGTCTAGACGAAGAGGAACAAAAACAATATGATGATTTATTGCGTGAATTCCCTGAGATCTTTGCTTGGACATATTCTGACATGCCTGGTATAGATCCTAAGATTGTCACTCATAATATTGTCCTAGTTCCTGATGCTAAGCCCATGAAACAAAAGATTCGAAAAATGAATCCTAAGGTGGCTCTGCTTGTTAAGGCTGAGATTGAAAAATTATTGGAGGCTGGATTTATCCGCCCTATTGATTATTCCCCGTGGATTTCAAATATTGTTGCTGTGGCTAAACCAGATAATAAAATAAGAATGTGTACCGATTTCCGAGATTTAAATAAGGCTTCTTTAAAAGATGATTTCCCTCTTCCAAACATTGACATGATAGTTGATTCTGTGGCAGGACATGCTTTATTATCCTTCATGGATGGTTTTTCAGGGTACAATCAAATTTTCATTAATCCTCAAGATCAATTCAAAACTGCTTTCACCACTCCTTGGGGTACGTTTTGTTGGGTAATAATGCCTTTCGGACTTAAAAACGTCGGCGCAACTTATCAACGAACGATGACCCTTATCTTTCACGATTACATGCATAAGATTTTAGAAGATTATGTTGATGATGTTTTAGCCAAATCCATTCTCCGCATAGATCACATTAAGACCCTTCGTCAAATCTTTGAAAGGATTCGTAAATATCACATGCGCTTGAATCCCCAAAAATGTGTTTTTGGTGTGGATAGTGGAAAGCTATTAGGATTCATAGTTTCGCATCATGGGATTGAGGTGGATACTAAGAAAATAGATGCTATTGTCAACATGCCACCTCCTAGAAATGTGTCTCAACTCAAAAGCTTACAAGGAAAGATTCAGGCTATTCGTAGGTTTGTATCTCAACTTGCGGATCATACTTTTCCTTTCACTCAACTTCTCAAAAAGAATATCACTTTTCAATGGAATGAAGATTGTCAGCAAGCATTTGAAGATTTAAAAGTATATTTGGCTAATCCTCCTATCCTTCAACCTGCCGAACCTTCTAAACCCTTCCTTCTTTATACAGCGGCTTCCTCTCATGCTCTTGCAGCATTATTGGTACAACATGATAAAGATGGTAAGGAGTGTCCGATTTATTATATAAGTCGTACCTTACTCGATTATGAGACCCAATATTCTGCGATAGAAAGACAATGCTTGACCTTGGTGTTTGCGACTCAGAAATTGAGACATTATCTCTTAAATTCAGAAGTCCACATCATGGTAGAGTTTGATCCATTGAAGCATCTTTTCTCTAAAACTGATTTATCAGGACGCCAAGCTAAGTGGGTTATGATGTTAACTGAATTTGACCTTAAATTTTTTTTTCAAAGAGCAATTAAAGGGCAAGCGTTGACCGATCACTTAGTTGAGGCCCCTTCACCTTTCTCCTTCCCTAACCCTGAGTCTTTTCCTGACGATTTCATCCTTTGTACAGAGAAAGATGAAACTTGGGAGTTATACTTTGATGGCTCTAAGTGTCGTACGGGATCAGGGGTAGGTGTTGTTCTGATTTCTCCTACAAAGAAGTCCATTCCCTTATCTTACCGTCTCAATTTCCTATGTACCAATAACATTGCTAAGTATGAGGCTCTTATAGCAGGAATAAAGGCAGCCTTGGCTTTGAATATAAAACACATACATATTTTTGGAGATTCTCAATTAATTATAAGACAAGTAACAGGACTGTATCAAGCGAAACAAGACAAATTATCACAATATAAAGACCTTGCTATCTCTTTGTTACAAAAATTTGATTCTTACACCATAGAACCTATTCCTCGAAAGGATAATCGACATGCGGACGCAATGGCATGTGTGGCTTCTCTTGTATCTTTAGAGGACCCTGTGGTTGATCTTAAATTCGTTATTCACAACCTTATTTCTCCAACTATTGTAGATGATTCCAGCCTGGTGACATGTTGTGACTTTATAGACTCAGATGAATGGTACTCGCATATCGTAAGATACTTGACCGATGGTACTTTTCCTGATTCCGCCAATAGGAACACTAGGGCTAGAGTTCGTAAGTTGTCTGCTAGGTATATCATTCTTTCTAATGTTCTTTACCGAAGGGGTTATAACGGTCTTCTCCTTCGCTGTCCTAACAAATCGGAAATCCCTATTGCTCTTGAAGAGGTGCATTCGGGTGCCTGTGGGGGGCATTTTGGAGGTAAATCCTTGGTTCAAAGATTGCTTCGTATGGGATATTATTGGCAAAATATGCAGCAGGATTCTTTTTCATTTGTTAAGAAATGTCATCAATGTCAACAACACAATAATTTGATTCATGCTCCTGCCCAAGAACTCCATTCTCAGGTAGCCTCTTGGCCTTTCTCTGCATGGGGGTTGGATCTTATCAGTAAAATCTCTCCTCCTTCATCTCAAGGACATACTTTCATTATAACCGCAATAGATTACTTTACAAAGTGGGTAGAAGCTGTTCCTCTTCGCTCTACTACTACCGAAGTGATTTGTCGATTTCTTCTAGAAAACATTATTTCTCGATTTGGGATACCTTCCACTATAATCTCTGATAATGGGACATCATTTAAAAATAAAGACGTGAAGAAATTCCTCGAGAAATATCATATCAAACATCGATTTTCTACACCATATTATCCTCAATCAAATGGTCAAGTTGAATCATCCAATAAAATAATTGAACAAATTCTTCGCAAAACCATGAATAAGCATGGTAAGGATTGGAGTACTCAGCTAATCTATGCTCTTTGGGCCTACCGAATGAGTGTACGAATTGCTACAGGAACTACCCCTTATAATCTTGTTTATGGTGCTGATGCTATTATGCCTTTAGAATTAGAGATTCCATCACTTAGAGTTTCTCTCAAAGGTATAGTAGATGATGACTCCTATAGAGAACAAAGACTTCAACAGCTTGAGATGCTTGATGAACAGCGTATAAATGCTCTTGAGCATATTCAAGCGTATCACAAAACTCTACAACGAAGCTCTAATGATAAGGTTATTCAACGTTCCTTCTCAGTAGGTGACTTAGTCCTCTATGAGAATCAGTGCAATGTGAATGCCTTACCTGAAGAAAAGGGAAAATTCAATCCTAATTGGCTTGGACCGTATATTGTTATTGAAGATTATGGATCAGGTGCTTACAAAATAGCGGATGTAGACGGTACACCTCTTAAAGACCCTATAAATGCTATGCACTTGCGTAGATACTATGCTTAATTCCTCATTCCTTATCATTTATCTATTTCCTTCCTCACTTCTTCAAAATTGGATAATATGTTAACATATCTTTGTTAGAGCAAATAGAATTAAATGATGTTTTGTTTAATCTATATTGCTTCGTTCCTGACAAGCATGTTTCTTTACTTTATGGTTTGTCTTGAATTCATTTATGTAAATTGAAAAAGATTTACATTTTTCATTATGTTGACATATTATACAATATTTTTATGTGTTAAGTTGAATCATGTCATGTTGTGTTTAAACTCAAATTAAATCACATTAGCTATATGATTCGTAGGCTTAATACATACTTTCTTCCCTATCATCAATTTAGTACTTGGTCAAATATTTTAATTAAGTCACACATGTATCAATTTAATCATGGAGCATTGAGAAATCAATCACATGGAAATTAAATTCAGAACATACATGTAAATCTACCAAATGTATTAATTTTAATCAAAAATACACATTGTTTTAGACATTAAAGATAACACGTTTGAGACAAAGAAGCATGTATATATATATATATGTGTGTGTGTGGATCAATATACAAAGGTAGGTCACTATACATCCAAAATGTGACCTACCCTCCATCCTAAAATCATCTCCTATCCCTAGGGCTAGTGGCTGGAGAGTGACGACTAGATGCTCCCTCCTGATCCGACCGTGCAGGTGGACCCATGGGGGTATACCGTGATATAGATCGTGAATGGCTCCGAGAGGAACTCCTACGATCCCTATCCATAAGGATTACGCGATACGAGGTAGCCTCGGCTTGAGCTGCTGCTAGATCATGCTGTGCCCACTGAAGGTCCTCTGATAATGCTCACTCTCTCTCCCTCCATATCTCTTCCTGCACTCGAAATGGGGAAAACAAATCATCATGCCAACCCGCGTTCCCTTGAGGTCTATAAGCAACCTATGAGGAACTCGGGATCTGTGCCATCTTAGAGATGTCTGTCATTGCTTGCTGGATCAAGGAGCGCCACTCCTGCACATTAGCTGTAGTAGTAGAACAGATTTTGTTTTAGTACCATTTTATATCATCAAAACATCAATCAATCAAATTAAACCTACTATACCTGGATCTCCCTCACGCCAGTAGGGATCGTGATATGGAAGCATCTGTGACTGGGAACTACTAGGCTCCCCACGCTCGAGCAATCTGTGCATGATAGGTACAGGTCTCCGTATCGCCTCGTGTTCCCCCTTTTGGGGAATAACGGGAGGATCCAAGGCTATGGTATCATCTCTGAAATAGTGAGGAGTTGCATCTGACTCCTCCTTGTCATCTCTATCCTCCTCGTCATCTGCATCCCCATCCTCATCTACATCCTCATTCTCCTCATCATCATCTCTCTCCTCCTCATCGTCATCCTCGTCCTCCTCATCCTCGGCACTAGGTTGATCTCCTATAGGTGGATCAGGACCTCCTATCTCCAAATGAACCTCTCCCTCCTCTGGCTCCTCTGACCTGGATCCCTGATCCTCATCTCGGTCTCCATGTCTCCATGGGCCTGGATGGCCTGTCGGGTGATCTGGTGGAAAGATAGGCCTTGGGTATGATCTCATAAACCATGAGAGATACCTGCGCTGTGCCCCGGGGTCTGCAGCATAATCAGTGACCACATCCTGATCGGACCCCTCTATATCTATGAGCTCGATATCATCTATCGTGGGTCTCGCTACTGCTCTGGGTCTGGGAAGGACTCATGAGTGTCGAGTGTAGATGGGCACATCGGCTGGAACACACTACTCTAGCCCAAACTACCTCCGTACTCGGTCAAAGTAGAATGGGACTATGATGTGTGGATATCACCCTCTCAGTAGGTGGTTCTTCTATAGGCATGCTAACTGTCTCTCCATCCCATCCCATCTGTGCATCCGCAGATATGGTCTCCACACAGTCACCTCAGCTGTCAATCTATCAACCATCACTCTCCAATACAATAGATCTCCAAATCTCCACTTGCTAGTAAGTGGATAAGCAAATACCCTAGGTCGCTCGCTAGCCATACTCATCGGATAGCCGACAGGCCTGGTGCTTGTAAAGTGCTCAAATATCCACACCTGCAGAAGTGTGCATGTCATCAAGCTGCAACCCTGTCCAAAGACATACTCCTCGAGGTCGTGATAGAGATGTGCAAGCATACTCCGACCCCAGGCGTATACTCTCCTGTGTCTCTCCATAGCCCTGATGCACCATGTGAGACCCCCATGCATGTGTGTACCTCACCCATCAGGGCAGACAGCTAGTGCAATGATGGCTATCATAAGACGTCTCATGAGGGGCACCTCTCCTGTAGGATGTAAGAGCCAGCTGACCATGATACGACCTCTCATCTCACTCGGCATGACTCTCCCTATGCAATATACCTGCTCCCTCTGATGATCCTCTACTGACCGATCGGTCGCATATGTCATGGTAGCTCCTCTGATTGGTAGGTGAAGAATGCGGTACACATTCTCAAGTGTCACCATCATCTCCCCTACTGGAAGCTGGAACGTGCATGTGTCAGGATCCCATCGCTCCATGAGTGCCATTAGCATCGCGGGATGAAATCGAATGGCTGGCATAAGAATCATAGACCACAAACCTACTATCGACAATGTGTCTCTCTCTGCCTGAGTAAGTCGGGGAATCTGATCACGCAAACTGAGAAGAATCTGTCCTGCCGTGTGCTCTCTCATATACGGGAGACCCTGCATCACAAAAACATAACTATAATCAGTACCCAATCATCAAAATCATTCATGCAAACTGTCGAACATCGTATGCTAACCTTGATATCTCTCGCCAAGTCCTGATTGGGACCATGGCGCCCTATCAGGGACCATGGTGCCCTGTCAGGGACCATGGCATCCTGAGGGGACCATGGCGCCCTGAAGGGACCATGGCGCCCCACAAGGACCATGGCGCCCTATGTGGGACCCACGGTCAGATTCCAGGGCCTATAAATGATCACAGAAAGTCAAATGCAGAAAATCAAAAGTCAAAGTTTAGTCAACTCACCTTGTCCAGTGGCTCGTCGTCGATCACGGCCTGTCGCATGATCTCAATCCTCGCGGGACGCTCCGGTCGTCGTGAAGGCATGATGATGGCTATGTGGGCTCCGCTGCAATGAACAGTACTCAGAATCAACAAAGTGACAAATGCAAATGTCACTCTCAAGGTATATACTTTCTTTCCTTTACCTTTGCTTTCAAAACCCTAATTTTCCTCTTTCACTCATTTCATCATAACTTGAGTTTGGGAGTTGCGATTTTCGAACCGTTTGTTGCATAGGAATCGTATTTTCATTCCCCTACTCTCAGGATGTTCCAAAAAGTTCTCTGATGAAGCCTTTTTAGTGAACATCCCTCATCAATACTCTCTTACACAATTTGTCGTAAGTAAACATGTTACCCTGTTTCACCTCCCTAATAAGCAAGTCGAAACAGGGGGGGCATATAGCTACTCACAAATTTCATCACTTTTCTTAGTAAGCATTAGGTGATTTTGTGATCTAAAGTGTGTTTTGTAGGGTGTGGTTCCTAACTGTGTACTGCAGATACCGCTGGGGGCTTCGTTCGACAGACTTATGGATATATCCTTTTTCAAATAATGTTTACTTTTCTGTACTTTAGCTTGCATATGCACATAGTACTCATATGACCGCTAAAGTGGGGGCTAAATGTAACGTCATAAATTGTACGCACTTGCTAAAGCAGTACAATTTAACACCTAGTTTAGCACCCGCCTTGGCGCAGTTGCATTTTGCATTTCATTTCCCCTTTAACACTTAATTAATCAAATTAATTAGGTCTAAAGGTTCTATTTCATCATCTTCCACATCATAAAGTCGGGCCCTTTCATTAAAGCGTGCCCCTTTCATTTTATTCCTCCAAGACATCACTTAATCAAAAACCCTAATTAGGCCCTATTCTGAGCTTGGGGGCTTAATTTCGGGGGTCAAAACATCTCGAAATCACCTGTAACTTCGGGATTCTCTCTAAAATCATCATATCTGACGGCCCTGAAAATTTGGTGAAAAGTTGTCGGGACCATGGCGCCCGAAGTGCACACGGTCCCGGACATTTTTCCCGAAATTTAAGGAGCGCGATCCAATCATAAAATAAAGCTTAACCCCAAGAAATTGGCAGGATATTCAATCTCTAGGTCGGCCAAAAGTTGGAATTAGGACCTAGGGTTTTCATACATAAGAGCTCTCTTTCTTCATTTGAAGGGATCCAAATTTTGTTTTCAGGAACCTCATATGCAGTGAAAGAGCAGATCTTTGAAGACTTCAACCACTTTCAACATTCATTCTCCAAGCATTCATTGAATCCATTCATTCACTTAGGGCTTTGAAGGCATTGAAGAGCAATAAGGGATCACCGACTGAAGATTGGCTTGTACCCCTCCCTTGGGGTTGGGTATGATTTCATGTTGTTCTCATGTCTTTACATAAGCTTCATTATATCACTTACATTCATGCTTTAGATCACTTGGCATCTTGATTTGAAGCATTTACATTGTCATTTACAAGCAATTAGGGTTTACTTTCTAGGTTGCTCTAGTTTGCTTACTTGCATTTTAGATCTTGCACACACACAAGGTCTGCACACACATTACTTTTACAATACAACTTGGCTATTCGTGGAGGTGGAAATCACTGAAGTGGGGGTTTGACTAAGGCAAAACCCTATATAGCTGTCCAAACACCTCTTTCAGATATAAGTGCAGATTTTGGGATTCAGACGACGCCGCAAGTTACAGATCCGAAAGAAGCAGACGGAGACGGAACCACACACCCAGTTTCGGAGCAGAAGACCAGGACAGGGGCGTGGGGTGCCCTGGTTCTGCCAGGACAGGGGCGCTAGGTGCCCTTGTCCCTGGGATAGGGGCGCTGGGCACCCTGGTCCTCCTGATAGACAGCAATTTTTAGCAGTTCGGACAGTTTTCTAGAGTGTAAAACAACAGTTTCAGGTGCAGTTTTAGGTGCAGAATCAGGACAGTGGCGCCTGCACCCCCGTCCCGAACATTTCTACTCATATTTTGACTTCGGGTACGCATTTGCTTTCTTGTCTTATCTTTGTATTTACAGCCTTCCATCGTTTAAGTTCAATTATGCAATCTTGTTATTAGTTCATACTTGCATTTTAGGGTTAGGAATTGAACTTGCATAATCTTACATTTCAATTACAACAAAGGAATAGAAACCCAAATAGGTAGCCCGTGGCTCTCTCTTTCACAAAAAGAAGTAGCCAATTGTGCAATACCTCTAGGCTCTTTCGTATTCCGTAATGTGTGACAAAAGGTAGGATTAGGACCTGTTAACCTAGTCTCACTTTTTCCCCCACACAGTACCCATGTACATAAAATTCCCCCAAAAAGAGAGAGAAAAGAGACCCCACCAAGAGTAGAGAGAGTCAGGACTCCGAGTGAGAGGAAGAAGTCCCCCCAGAAGATGAAGCATCCCGCACCCCCAGCAAAGCTCGCAAATGAAGGAACTTGCTCTCAGTGAAGGGTTTGGTGAAGATATCAGCAGCCTGCTCAGAAGTCAGACAGTAGCGAAGGTCGATGACGTGGCCATGGATGATCTCTCAGATTTAGTGCATGTGGATCTCGATGTGTTTGGTCCGTTGATGATGGACAGGATTTCGTGAGATCCGAATGGCACTCTGATTGTCACAAAATATGACTGATGGCCATCTGATCTAGATACCAAACTCAGTGAGGAGATTTTGAAGCCAAATGGCCTCAGTGGCGGCATTCACAGCCCCCCGATACTCGGCCTCAGTAGAAGATAGACCAATAGCGGACTGCTTCTTGCTCGACCAACAAACACGACCTAAACCAAGTGAGAAGCTATAACCTGAAGTAGACTTGCGATCTTGAGAATCGCCTACCCAATCTGAATTTGTGTAGCCCACCAAGTCAAGATCAATGCCCTGTTACATAGTGAATCCCAAAACTGTGAGTACCCTAAATGTAGTGAAGGATTCTCTTGGCTGCTTTCCAGTGCAACTCATGAGGCTCCTGCATGAATCGAGAGACCATGCCTACAACATATAAAATGTCAAGTCTCGTATGAGTCAGATAAATGAGACTCCCAACAAGTTGTCGGTACAAAGTGCCATCAACAACTGGAGAGGAACACTGCGCCTCAAGTTTGACTCCTAAAAGAAAGGGAGTCGGAGCAGGCTTACAATCAACCATATGAAACCTTGAGAGAAAATCTAGAGCATACTTGGACTGGTTGATGGTGATCCCAGAAGAAGAGTGGTAGATCTCAATCCTAAGAAAGTAATGCAACAAGCCCAAGTCAGTCCTCAAAAACCTATCATGAAGGGCAGTTTTGACAGCCCCAATAGTGGATGAAGAACTCCCTGTGATCAGTAGGTCATCAACATATAGAACCAAAAATAGGAGTGAATCATCCTATTGTAGAATGTAGACATTGGGATCAGAATGGCACTGAGTGAACCCAATGGATAGAAGGAAGGAGTTCATCTTGGCATACCAGGCCTGAGGAGCCTGTTTGAGGCCATAGAGAGACTTCCGAAGATGGCACACAAGTGAAGAATCCTGAAGGAACCCCTGTGGCTGCTCCACGTAGATCTCCTCTTGAAGGTCACCGTGAAGAAAAGCACTCTTCACATCCATCTGGTGCACTTCCCAATGATTACCTGCAGTAATGGCAAGAATAAGTCGGATGGAATTCATTCGAGCAACTGTCGCAAAAGTCTCAGAGTAGTCAATCCCAGGAACTTGGGAGAATCCTTTGGTGACCAAGTGAGCCTTATACTTGTCAACTGACCCATCTGCTGCTAATTTTGTCCTATAGATCCACTTACATCGAACAAGTTTTCTTCCCTTAGGAAGAGGGATGAGATCCCAAGTGTGGTTCCTCATTAAGGAACAATACTCCTCTTGCATAGATGTATCCCGCTCAGGAATACCAAAAGCCTCATGAAAAGATTGTGGATCTAAGGTAGTAGCAATGAAGACATGTGGAGTACCCTAGAACTGTGAATGAGTCTGCTTCGTATCTGATGGATCCCCAACCCAATCACCTGCAGATTGCAAGGTCTGTCTAGCCCAAAGTGGACCGAAAGATGGAGAATCTGGAGGAGAATCATCAACCTTTGAATGATGACTAGGAGAGGAAGGAGGTGAGTCCTCTAAATCACTCTCTGCATCAGAAGTGTAGGTAGAAGACTACTCAGGTGAATCTAGCTCATCAGAGGAGCTATCATGTATCCCAAGTGACTCCAGTGCCAAAGCAGAAGGAGTTGGAGAAGTGGTAGAAAGTGAGCTCGAAGAGCCCTCCTCAAATTGAACACTCCTCTCAATGAACAACTCATGTGTAGTAGGGTGGAGCAATCGATAACCCTTCACACCATCAAGATAACCTATGAATATGCAAGGTCTGCTCTACGGATCCAAGGCCTTGTGTTTCTCTACAGGAATGTGGGCCCATGTAGGAGAACCAAAAAATCAAAAGTGCTTAACTGATGGTTTCCAACCGCTCCAAGCTTCAAAAGGAGTGACTCCCTTCAAGGCTCGGTGAGGAACACAGTTCTGGATATAATAAGAACAGTTAATGGCTTCTATCTAGTACTGTGGTGCAAGAGATCTGGAGTGAATCATGTAGTTCTCCATTTCCTTCAAGGACCTATTCTTCCGTTCTGCCACACCGTTCTACTAAGGATTGTATGGAACTGAATGCTGCAAATCAATTCCCTCTGAAGTGCAAAACCTCTCAACCCGATGGTTGACACACTTACCACCATTGTCAGTGTGCAAAAGTTTGGTGGCTTTCCCAGATTGCTTCTCTACAAAAGTTTTGAAGTCCTAAAACTGATCAAATACCTCAAACTTTTGTTTGAGAAAGTACACCCAAGTATATTAAGAAAAGTCATCAATGAATGTGAGGACATATCTAGCCTTGCTGAATGAAGGATGTTGGAATGGACCAGTCAAATCATTGTGAACTAACTCTAGTATCTATGAAGCTCTCCATGCCTTTTCTTTATCAAAATTTTCCTTAGGATGCTTACCAAGTATGCAACCTTGGCAAACACCACTTGAAAACTGAACTGAAGGCAACCCTATGACCATACTCTGTTGGTTGAGTTGCTGCAAGTAGCAGAAGTTAAGATGGCCAAACTACTCAGGCCATAATCTACTCACATCATTGGAATGAGTGAGAAAAACAACCGAAGGAGGATCAGGAGCAAAGTGAGAAAATAGATAGAGTCATGACTGATGATCTTCTCTCCCAACTGCAACTGTAGAATCATTGTGCAACTCACAAATCTCCACTGAATCAGGAGTGAACTCAACCCATTTGCTTGAACCTGTGTGAGTGATCTAGTATACTGATAAGAGATTAGTTGATAATGAGGGCACACAAAGAACATCATCAAATGTACCATCCCTCACATCAACAGACCCTCTCCCACACACCTCAACAAGAGTGTCATCACCCATCAAAATAGAAGGCATAGTACATAGCTCCAAAGATGCAAATTCTTCCTTAGATGAAGCAATGTGGTGTGAAGCACCCGAATCAAGAACCCAAGAGGATGGTGAAGAAGCAAATGCAACAAAGGCCTTGCCTTTCCTTTCCCCTTGCTGTTTTCTTTTGCCTTGTTAGACCCCTCACTAGAACTCTGTTGAATTGACTCAGGAACACTGATATTATTCTTCTCAAGAATGTGTGTCAAGTGATCAATTTGTTTCTTCAGACATTTATATTCATCATGACCAGGTCTTTTACAATAGGCACATTGGACCTTCTCCTTCTTAGGCTTGTCACCCTTGGAAGATTGGGTCTCATTAGTTGCTTTTAAAGCAACTGATGTCTGATTCTTCTTCTCCTTGCTATTCTTCTATTTCTTATCCTTACTATTGTTATTACTACTTTGTCCTTTCTGTTCTTTTGTGCCTTGGTTGGTAGCCAGGGCATGTGACTTAGAGGACTTAAGAGTGCCCATCTGAATTAGCTTATCCTATTCCCGAGTGAGAGAGATAGAAAAATCATCTAGAGATGGCATGGTAAATTGTGTACCAAGTGCACCCTTAGTAGTATAGAAGGTAGAAACAAACACAGAATATTCTGAATTTAGCTTAGAGAGAATACTAAGAATTAATTGTTCATCTTTCTTTTCAATTCCCCATTGTTTTAACTGCAGCCTTAGTGATTTCAATTTAGTGAAGAAATCCTGGATTGTGTTGAAATTGCCTGGACTTAAACTAATTAGTTCATTTTCCAACATATGACCCCTCATTGAATCTTGTATGCCAAATATTGTTTCTAACTTTTTCCAGATTTCATTTGGCGAATTTAAAGACTCAATGCGAAAGAGAAATTCAGAAGAAACAAACAAACACAATGTTCCATATGCCTCATCACATTTCTTAAACCACTTAGACTTATCTTCATCTTTAGTAGTTATATGGAGTTAGGATAGGCACTATTGTTTGATCCATGATGAAGAAGTGCAGAAAAAAAATGTCGAAAGGAAGAGAACACAATCAAGACAACCCCCCCCCCTTTTCACTCAATCAAAGACCCTGCCAATAAATTATGATTTGACACTTTATATTAGTGCATTTACAACTACCACTAGCAAGAAATACTAAGTGGTCTTGATTTCAATGTATTACAAAATCCTCGTGAAAAGCATATACTGAGAATGAACTTTTGGCACAATATCCAGAAAACATAAACAACACCACTACAATCTACATGAAAAATCATGCACTTTCAAAAAAAGAATCACCTCGATACAAGGTCATATGTGAAAGTTATGATCCTCTGAAGTTCACAAACAGAGAACTGTGTAGTGTCACGACTGAGAATCTACAATTTTGGAAAAATATCTGCATAAAAATCAAAAAATGGCTGCACTAGTGCATAGAGCACGAAAAAATATCCAGAATCAAAAAATATTTCATGGAAAACAGAGTCCGTATGAGGAAGAACGAAGCATTTGAAAACGGCCTTCAAAACTGCAACAACTAACGAAGAGGGGTCCTGTTGTAACTTTCTAAGTGTGTTTTTGTATAATATACAGTCTGCATGCAAAAACTAAAAGATAACCAGATGGTTTTTTTGTGCTTCGAACAAAACCCAGAAGGCGTTTTTCTTCTTGATGTATAGAAGATGTAGATCCAGTGTAAATAGAATGACTTTAGATACAAAAAATGACCCCAGCAACCAAAAAATGGCATGCAAAGGTTGAATCAGCTATGAAAGTCAAGAGAAGGAATGTTGGAACCTGCAAGATTGATTGAAAACACCAAATATGCAAGATGATTGTCAGATTTGATCTTAAAACCCCAGTTTTGCAACTGTGTATGACGATCTCTGATTTCGGTGAAATGAAAGCCAGATTTGACTTTCTCAAGCCTCTTGGATGCATTGGAACAGCCACAGATGCTTCCAGTATAACCAGAAATGCTGCAATCACCCAGATTTCATAAAACACATGTGCAAACCCTAGCGATAAAAAAATTCCGTCAAACTTTTCTAATTCTCAAGATCATCCGAAAATGCGAGAGAAGAGCATACTGGATTTTTTTAAAAACTATAATAAGATTTATTAGCCCCCCCTGAATCTCTCAAATATGGAATCTAAAATCTACTCTTGCAAATAGAAAAGCTCTGATACCATGATAAAATCTGAAAAAATTATAAACCCAAAAAACTAGTGCAAATGAATAGATATCTAAACTATGAATGCAAATGATATGAAATCAAAGTAGCAACATAGAGTTAGTCTCCAAGAGAGTAATGCAAATGCTAGAAGCAAAATAGCACTAAGAGGATGCAAAATACAAGCTAGGTAGCATGCTTTTATAGACTAGAGAGAGGGAAGAGGTGTTGATACCGACCAATCAAGAGCAACCATCTCTTGGACTAAAGCTAGCAAGTATCTCCCAAGATAGAAAATGGATGCACACATGCAGCAAGGTGACACCTCATAACCACTCACCTAATTAAGCATGATTTATTAACCTAAGCAAGATTAAAAGAAGTGTAGAAAAAACCTAGGAAAATAGGGGAAAAATAACCACTAGGAAATAAAAACCTACACTAACAAAGGTTGAGGGAGCCTAAAAAAACCCTATGCTCATGTCTGTCTAATATTTATGCTATTTGGCTTTGACTTTCTTCTTTTATAGTTGGTTCTTCAATGTAAAATCTTTGATGTTAGGTTGTGGTATGGTTGTTGGTTGCCTATGTTGTATCTTATTGTACAATATTCTTCTTTATGCTCCAAACCCATTCAAAATACAAGGGTTTCAGGTCCCTTCAAAACTTGTTGTAAGGGGTTTCAGATGCCCTCAAAACCTATTTGACCCTTAATCAAAACCTATGCCAAGAGGCTTTAAATATATGCTATCAGTTTGAATTGGCACCTGTCACTAAACAATGGGACATAAACCTTAAAATGGATTTAACATTTGTTCACATTCTCTTAGGCATAATTTAAAGATAATGATGTACATGGTTAGTTCTTGTTTCTTTTTCTATTTTATTTTATTTCCCCATTGCACTTGTTCTCCAAATATTATACATTTAATAAATTTTTTAATTTTTTGAAACTAATGTAAACATAATAATGAATCTCATAGTTTAACATAAATATTGATCTAATATACACTCTATCTCGCCATTTATATCCCTCTAACTCTACCTCTTCCTCTTGGACTCTACAAAATGTGTTCTTAAAATAATGTTGAACTTAAGACAATTGGAAGAGTACGATATATGAAATTAATATGATTGTATGAGTACAACAAGTACTAAGAATTCTATTCAAGAAACACAATGTTCTCATTGTCACAGGAAAGGACAAGGTAAAGAAAATTATTGGAATCTTGATCCTTGTAGTATTTGTGTACTAAAGGATCAGTTTGAAAAATGGCGTTGGAATAAAAAGTGGAAGAAAAAATCTATGATAAAGTATATGCAAATGAATAATGAATGGGTTTATGGATCTAATTATCAAAAGATAACATACATGTTTAAGAGGTTTTACAACCATAAATATTCCTACGTAAAAATGATAGAAATCAAGAAAAAACTAAATATTTGAGTAGAGATAGAGCACACCAAGGTGGGTGCTACTAAGTGTGTCAAGGGGGTGTTTCTGAAAAGAGGAAGTAAACAAAAAGGGAAAAGACTACAACATAAACTTGTTGTAAAAACAAAGAAATTTTCTACTAAGGAAGAACCATGGAAAGAAAGGCATTCATGAAGGATACAAGTGACTTTACCAAGTTGCCAAGACAATGTTTTGGACCTAGGGAGAATGGTGGCAAGAAATAGGATTATGAGGCATCACTAATTTCATTTGAGTCATTTATAGACCCATATATCAATTATTTATTGCTTAAATAGACTCAAAATACCTCTAATATGCCTAAATAAGCTATAAAAGAATAACTAATTATATAAATAGAGGAAAATTAATAGGAATAAGTTAATTAAGAGTTACTAGGGAAAAATCTACCATATGCAAGAGTAGATTGATTTCCTTTTCTCTCTATACCACCCCTAAAACAAATCCCTTAAAGAGGCATTGAATGAAGACTACCATCCTAGTTTTTTGAGTCACAAATCTCCAGCATCTATTTGGAAACTCACACTACATATAAAGGTGGTCAAAATTTTCCTCTACTATTACACAACACACATTTTAATGTCTCCTCAAAATTTGATTTTTTTTAAGTCTTTTCCCCAAAACGATGCGATCCCTTTATGGAAGTTGGGCAAAAGAACCCACCTTGGGTACAAAAATATATTTGAACAAAAAATGGATGGACAATCATCCTTAGTTGAAGTAGATTTGAGAAAATTATAACAAATCTTGATTGAATATTTTCCTTTCTTTGAGCCACATAAAATCAAATCATCTAGATTAAATATGCAATCAACAGTCTTCTTCTGAAAATATGCATTGGAGCACTTCAAATAGATCTTTGTCAAGGTTTAAATCATTGATCAATTTCCATCTCCATTCCTCTCAGTCACCACAATCATCTTTTCAACAAAGTCGGCCACCTTAGAGCCCCAAATTTCTTATGTAATCTTTAATACTTCACTATACCTAGTCTTTCTATAATATTGGGTGCCCATCCCAAGAATCATCCTAGAAACCTATGGATCTCCCATTGCCAATTTGCCATGTTAAGTGGTTAATGATTACCGGTCTACATGAAATCATTAAATTCTAAATGGTCAATCATTTAGGAGAATTTTTAATTGTTAAAATCATCTCTTTAGATTGACTATCAAGATATTTGGATTAGAGAATATTTACCCATTCTTGTTCAAGATTAATATACATGATCCAAACTAACTTGATTCCCATAACATCATTCATTATATTCTAGTTCCTAATAGTAGATCCTCCTACATACTTTGTTTGATAGATTTTGTCCCATGCCAACAACAATTGTTTTCTACAACTTGATTTCCATTCCAAAAAAATTCCTCATCTTTTGTTGTATAATCTTGAGACTCTTAGATAGAACCTTTAGACACATCATTAGAAAAATAGAAAACACCCCACTAATTTGAGCCATTTACTTTTCTAGCCATCCATTTTACTCAAGCAACTATCCACCAATTTATTCCAGAGGTTGGAACAAAATGCATTAGAGAATAAAGAGAATCCCAAAAAATTGTCTAGGAGCTTCCCAAGTTTAATCCCATTAATTTAACAATTTCTCTTTGCTTATTCAATCTGGTATTGAAGAATTTTTTTGGGGTATATATTCCAATTTATTTTTTGGCCTAACAAACTACAATATTCATCAATCATTGTAATCATACATCAGGCTTCAAAGAAAGAAGATTCACCCATTAACAATATGTCATCCACAAATTGAAGGTGGGTAGTGGCTAAAACCAAACTGGAGATCACACTAAGGACATCTTCATTCAATATTTCTTATTAACCTTTGTCCTCTAAGATAAGGTCACCAAAAAACTGTAGAACCTTAATATTTATCTCTTCTCCATCCTTTAACACTTGATGATCTATCAAATTATGAAAAAAATTGGTATTGTGATCGCCTTCTCTGAGCCAATACTCCTTAGACTTTTGATGCCAAAATACCTCTTGCCAAGATTTCTATACATTGAGAATTCAAAACCTTTTCCTCTTGGAAATCAACCTTTGTCATACCTTGTTTGGTCACCTTATTATGGATCGTTTATAACTTCTTTTCAATCTTGTATTTTCATCAAAGATGTCTTTGATATTCAAATGATTCAATTCTTTCAAGTTGGATTTGACAAACCAAAGTTTTTTGAACAAAATAAAATCTTTTTTTACCTTCTTTAAACAGAGGATTCTTCCACCAATATGCTATAATCTCTTTTATTCCTTTAACTCTCAACCACAACTTCTTGAATTTAAAAGGACATCAGATAGGGATTGCATCACTTTGTAGCAACAAGGGAATCAAACAATGGTCTGAACCAAAGAAAGGAGGGATGGAAACTTGAATACAAAGGGATGATCTACCCATTTTCCCACAAGGAAAATCTATCTAATCTTTTAGTGATGTTCAAAAAGCCCTGCTTACAGTTTGTGCAAGTTTAGGATTTGTTCTTCAGACAAACTTCCATCAAACCATTACTACTGACAAAGCCTTGAAAATCTAATTGCACCATCTCAATCACACCTTTTCCCCTTTATTATTTGTTGATTCTAAAGTCACAATAAAGTCCTTTCCTTTCCAATAATTAGAAAATCATCTCCTATGCTTTGAATAACCCTTGTGATATGATTCCACACTTCCTTTTTTTTGTCTATGGCCGTTGGACCATATACATTAAGGATCAAGAACATGCCTTTGAACATTTCTAAAGTTTATCTAGCAAGTTGGCAATTATTATCTTGGAAATTACTTCAGCCCTAATCCTACATGGATCCCAAAGCATACCAAGACCACCTAAAGCCTCTTCAACCTCGATAAAGGAGCCTTGCCATTGATTCCACCTCCTAAACAAATTAAGGGCTTCCTATTCAATTTGGTTTTCGATAGCAAAACAACATCCAACCACGCGGTTTGATCAAAACACTACTTGATCAAGCGCCTTTTGTAAGAGGCATTATAGCCCTTGACCTTATAGATCAATGTCGTCATTTCTCTCTCAAGAAGACTAAAGACCTCCTCAGATCTGAGTTTGCACTGTCCTTTAGCACTACCTACAATTTTCGATTTCATTTTAGTGAATTTTAGTAGATTTTGGTCCTTATGATTTCTCCTCTCCAATTTTGGCTTTGTCAAATTATAGAGATTGATAGATTCTCCTTTTCTCAAGTATGTCTTTTGTATCATCTAGGCCTAAACCATCTTCCTCATCCGAAAAGAGAAGATTAGAAATTCCTTTGGACGCTATTAGATGAGACATTTGAGAAGCTTATACATTATGTCACAGAGAGGGACCAATCACTTTAAAGGGGGATACATGTATATCTTTTATTGGGTTGAGGGGTTGTTGTAAACCAATCTCATGGGAGTTCTTCTGAATAACTACTTTGGATCCATCCTGCTCAGCATGGGAAAAAATAGTCTTCTGTTTCCTGATCTAAAAATTTCCCTTCAGTGCCGCCTATTGTTTCAACTACAATATCATCTAAACCAATTTGGATAATTGTTTTCGCAACCATTTCCTCATTGTGAGAATGAGTAGCTTTCTATGGGACTGTATTTACTTTAGTCATCTTCACCAAATTTAATGAAATTCCATGTGGACCATCTTGTTGCAGTGTTGTTGCAGAATCTAGGTTTGTTTCCCTAGTACATAAATCATCAACAAGCGCCCCCATCTAATGGCTTGGCTCTGATTTGTCATTCATCTACCCATTATCCTGGTTTATGCTCTTTCCATCAAATGGAGTACACATTTCTTTATTTCTCCGCATGTGGCTCCCGCATAGGAGATTCTTTAGCTTGTTTTAGTCTCTTAGAAAATGCACCCACAATGAAATGAACAGTAGTCTCCATTCCCTGATCCAAACCATTTGCTTTGCCCAAATGAACTAATTTATTTACCAATAAGTATTTCTCGAGTTCTTTACCTCTCTTATCCTTAACACAGTCTTCTAAGGAATGTCCTATTCCTTTGTAATTTTTGTAGTTTCTATGAATTCTTCCCCTTCAACCTATTTCCACCAGACCCCTTCATTAGACCGAATTTTAGTTTCTTTTGGGATAGGCGGAAACGCTTACTAGTAAAAACAAATTCAAGTATACATAATATAGTTTGTTTTTTTCCAAAGCTTCATCCACCTTTATAAACCTACAAAGCTTGTTTCCAATGACACTGAGAATCTCTGAATCCCGGTATTCTTGAGAAAATATTATAGAGCCAAATCCATACTAGGATTTCATCAGTCAAAGTCGTCCAGGGATTGAAATTGGCATCAAGTCCTTGTTGAGAAAACCCATATCCCACATCATAAAAGGGGCATTGTTCAAAATCCATTATTTTTCTCTCACATTTTCAGAAATTACAAGAAACTAAGCCGTTTGGTAGGGTTTTGAGTTCAAATATTTTTCCCCAATTCTCATCACACTATTTTCTGACTATTGGAAAGGCTTACCAATCTCTCGCCCATTTTATAAAAAATGCCTTTTCTCTCAGAAGCTTAACCAATTCTTTCTATTTGTTTTCGACTATCACGAGTGCATGAGTATCGATTTCCAAGAGCATTCTATTACATATAAAAGAAGTGACAATATTTTTATGATATTTCTAGTGATGCTCAAGGCCAGAAGCAATTCATTGGTCGTCCTCCCTTCTTGGCAATTGTTCCAACCCTCCAGCATTATTAACATAAAGGTAAGTCTTGAAACCTAATTAAAAGATTCTAAATTGATAGATGGAGTTGTAGACATCTAAAATTGTCCTGTTATAATTATTTATTTTATTATTTTATTTTAAGTCATCTATTAATTAAATAGATTTTTATTTATTTTAATTAATTCACTAAACTTTTTCTAACATATTATTATTTAAATAAATATTTTTATTTAATTAATTAGTCTCACTTTCTCTATTAATTAAATAGATCTCCATTTATTAAATTAATTCATTACCTTTTTCCCTCCATGACACTTGTCATTTACCTCTTGATTTTACCCTAACCACCTTTCTAATATTTTATCCTTTTCCCTACCTACCCTTTAATCCTAGCCGACCATTTATCCTTTCACCTTTTAATCCTATCCTTCCATTTCCCAAGGTGTCTTCTATATAAGGAGATTTCTTCGTCCTTTCATGACCCTAACTAATGCATCTATCAATCTTCATGCAAACAATCAAGCATCTACACAAACACAATCCATTCTTTATTGAGTTCTTATGCACAATGCAAAGTTTGAGAGCAATCATATCAAATAAGATCAATGGAGATAGGAAACAATGGAGATCAAACCCTACCAAGCATGTGAATTGTATAATCTTTCTATTTTGTTGTGATTTGCATGTTCTAGGTTCTTCATTGGTGTATGGTGGATTCTTGATTGTAGAACTAAGGTTTATGGGGTTGGATCTTTTATAGTTTTACAATAATTTTGATCTTTCAAATTTCACCGCACACGGGAGTAACTCACATGATACAAGAACCTTAGAATGAGAATGAGATTGGAAGTTCTCAAGTTATTTTCTATGACATCTCCTAGCTATGTAGGCTATTCTCTTTAAAGTAGAAAGATTGCCCCCTCTCGAAGGATTAGAATCAAAAGGAGATACTTTGGATGGTCTTACAAGTGTTTTAAATCCCTTTACACACTAAATTTATCAAAGAGGTTGTAAACGGTGCACATAGACTTAGTGTTATCTCTCAAATTGTTTTGAAGGATTGAAGACAGATTGGAAATATGAACAGAAATGTTAGAGAAAACCATGTGCAGTTTGATTTGACAAGGATAGAAGTTTCTAGAAAAGAGAGTTGAGAAGTGAACTTCCAAATATAATTGAGGATTGCATGCCTAGAAGTATGAGTGATGACATTGTAAAAGGTGGACGTGGACCCCAAGACTATAGATTTTCATGACCAAGCTTGAGGAAGATGATGAGGATTGAAAAGAAAAGGGAAAGCTAAAGGTTATGGGTATGGGGATAGAGTAAAAATAATAATTATAATAGGCTCCAGTTCCATTTTGATAGAAAAATGGACAAGTCTATGGGATGAATGTATTTGAGTGAATCTTGATAGGAAGTTTGGCATACAAGACATTCCAAGTTGCAAGTTGGGACTTCATTATAACTTTGGACTTCCAAATCTATAAACTAAGCTTATTCCATCTTCAATAGCTAAACTTATAATTTTAATTAGTATTAAGGTGGGGTAATAGGTTGATTGAAGGAAGAAGAGATATATGTATGTATGTATGTATGTATGTATGTATGTATTAACAGAATCTTATGATCTTGAAGGTGAATAAAATTCTTCTATTTGAACTAATTTTTTTTCTTAATTGATCATTTTTTTTTCTAGTCCCTCAATAATTTTGTTTTCTAAGGGTTACCAAGTCTTTGCATTCATAAAAGTTTTTTAGGTTCGCAATATTTAGAAAGACATGATTTGAGCACATTTGAATATAAATTTTATAGGAAGATTAAATAACTATTCTAAATATATTTGTATTGTACACTCTTGGTTTCCAAATCACTAGATTGTGAAGAGAATAAATTAAAATAGATAATGAATAAAGAACATTAGAACATGGGATGAAACCATATTGATTTCATATTTTTAACTGATCAATACAGATAGTAATAAAATATTTATAGCACTTGTAAATGACCATTTAAGAAAATTCATCAATCTAATGAGCAATCATGGATTCCTTACAACCATAACCCAAAAAAATAGTTTTAAACTCTTAGCTTAGAAAAAGACATTAAGATTTTATGAAAATACAATAAAAATATCTTTAAAATTGTATTAATTATAACAAATTAGAAAAGATAAAACAAATAAGAAAGTTTAATAGCTTTATATGTAAATTCCTTATGAAAATTAGTACGTAACTATATTAACATTGTAAAATAAATAGACATTAAGTTTTATCTTTTGTAACTATAAAAAAAATCTTTAAAAATACATTTAATTAATTTTTTACCATATTCTCAAATTAATTGAATACTAAAAATATTAATAATAACAAGTACCATTATCATTAAAGAAAAGAATGGTAGGGGGGTTGGGTGGGACCGGGGATCATAGTGGTGGGGGGAGGCTTAAGATTGTCAGAACTATATCTTTTATTTTAGACAATTTATATACTTGTTTCTATTTTTTGTTTGAAAATATGATAGATAAATTTATTAAAAACAAATTTAGCCGATAGGCTTTTTGTGCAGGATTTTGCCTGCCAAAGTATCAGCCTTCCGGCGAGGTGCATTTTCTAGTAGGTTCCCAGTGACTTTGAAATTTCCTAGCCTAACACATTGTCTTCTTAGTAACCAGTGAGAAGACAGCCACAACCACATCGTCTATATTTCGCATGTTCCTAGCCACTTCGAATTTTCCTGCCCCGCCACATCGTCTGCTTGATATCCAATGACAAGACAGCCATAACCACGTTGTCCGCGGTGATTATATATGTCACCAGCTCGTGTCCTCAAAGATGGATGACAAGACAGCCACAACCACTCAGTTTAATGTTTGTGCAGAGAGGAAGTGGAGAGGAACATGGCGGTGAGGTTGTATTTCAGTCAGCATGACCTATATTGATTGCTTTAGTGGTCATCCGAACAACTTGAATTGAATGATATTTCAAATGTGGCTGCCATGAGGGATTACTTATCTGCTTTGATAGCTCATTAGTTCTTTTTATCATTTCCAACGACATAGTTTAATTAATTAATTTAGGGTTACATACTCTGCAATTTAGCTTACTTTTGTTCATAGAAGCAATTCATAGTTAATTTTGGGTTTTCATTGTTTAGACACTTTGTTTTCATGGTGTGTGGCCTTCCTGATGGTTTTGGTTGTTTTTTGTTGAATAGTTCATTGTTTGGTCTATTTGGATTAAACACTTGTTTTTACACAAAGGGAGGTAATTCATTTCAGCCACAAAAAAAGAAGTACATTCAGAGTCCAACTCTTTTATTTAGTTGAAAATGTATAAATTTTATTCAAATGTTCTGCTATTTAAAGGTTTTTAATTTACATGTGATAGTTTTTATTTTACTTCGGCAACGTATTTAGGGTTTCACCTCTGCCATGTTCATTGTTTTTTATGAACATGCATTTTTTAATCTATCTCTTATATTTTATGCTTGTTTGGTTAATGAAATGAGATTTTGAGTTCTATGCAACTCAATAGCTCATCTGTGATTCCAGGGTTTTTGTTTTACCTGTGAGGGTTTTTATTTTACCTATGTAGCCTATTTAGGGTTTCCCCTTTGCCATGTTCATTGTTTCTTATGAAAGTGTATTTTCGGTTCTCTATGTTATATTCTATACTTCTTGGGTTAATGAAATGAGATATCAAGTTATAAGCAATTCTTAGGCCTTGTTAGCATGTGTTGTTGCATATCTTTGTTCTTTCAGTTATAGTTTTTAGAAATATAGCTCTGGTTCCAATGTGAGGGTTTTTATTTTACTTGTGCAGCCTATTTAGGGTTTCACCTCTGCCATGTTCATTGTTTTTTATGAATGTGTATTTCCGGTTCTCTCTGTTATATTCTATGCTTCTTTGGTTAATGAAATGAGATATTGAATTCTATCCAATTCTTAGGCCCTATTACTATGTGTTGTGGCATATCTTGGTTCTTTTAGTTAAAGTTTTCATAAATATAGCTTTGATTCCAATATAGGTGTGATATAAGAAATGTGTATGAATTGAAATATATATTACTGATATAATGTGTATATATATATACAATGACAATGTTACGACATGGCGGACCGAGAAAATTCAAAGTTGCTGGATACTTTTTTCTGCATTTTTAGGGTATGGGTGTCGGTGTGGGTGGGTTTTTTTGGTTTCAAACTCTTGCGTTGTGCATCTGTTATGTGTTTTTTCCATTCTTAGCTTATGATTTCCAGCTAAATAGGTATGGTTGGTTTTTCTGTCAATTGCAGTTGCAGTCAATGTAAGTACATTGTAGGTTTTGTGCTTTTTCTTATTTATGTGAGGGAATTATAGGTTGTATGTGTGTTTAGGGTCTCATTTTTCCACTTTTTTCTTGTTTGCATCTGTTTGGCGCTTTGTGCTTTGTTTTTTTTATGGGCATGTATTTCCTATTATATTTGTGTTTGTGCATATGTGTGCTTGTTTGTTTGTTTGTTTCTATCTATACATATTTATATGTGTGTGTCTCCATATATATGTACATATTTTTGTATGTGTATATATATATATATATACAAATCATGTTTTCATACATATGTGTATGTGTATACTTATACAAATATGTTGTAGGATACACAAAAAGCCTCCAAATTGACTGTAAATGCAATCTGATCAATAAATGCTAGAGATGAAGTTCCATCCCCAGTCCTTCAAATTTTGTCATTCACAAAATTGCATGGCAATCAAGAGGAGGATAATCATTATAGGGTATTCCTCTCCAACAGTTTCCATATACAACTAGGTATTGTCCCAACCAAGTATAGGGATTTACTCAATTCAGATACACTCAAAGTAGGCTCAATATTCTTATTCAAAGGGTTTGTGTGTCGATTTGTGTGTGGTACAAGGTACCTCCAGCTTCAACCCCCCTATCCTTTTTCCTCTCACTCTTTTGTGTTGTTACATTCATAAGAAACAAACTATTTATTGCATCCCTCTTCCTCATCACACAAGACTATCATTATTTCCATCCTTAATATTATCCTTGTAGAGTGCCACCTTCTTGGTAGCCCTTATTACCTGTATAAAGATCCAGAAGATGAAATAATGGGGTGTAACACACCTCCATGTAAGCGGGTGCTTAAATTTGGAATACACTTTCCTCAAACCGAACTTGCCAAAACTGAAATAGTCAACCCTATAAAAGGACAACCCTTACGAAAAAAATTGGACAATAAAAGGTTGTGTCACAAATAAGAAGAACATATGTGTGTACAACACACCAAAGAGTAATGGTCAGGTCTTCATCTTTGACATGATCGATGCACTGATACGACTAAGATTAGGATTACTTGCTTTAATGAAGTGGTGGTGTTGCACCATAGCAGAGTTCAGGTAGGAGCAACTTACTTTGTCTCCAAAGGCTTCATCAAAGACATAGACATAAAATATAACAAGCTAAACAACCACCTCGAAATTACTTTAGACCAATCCTCTCTATTGAAATGATATGGTGATAGCATTGCACCTGCTGAAAAGGTTTTAACCTTCACACCAATAAGTGAGATTGATAGCTATATCAACTACACTCCGGCTAGTATGGTTGGCAGTTTGGTTGATATCGGGAACATAAAAATAATCCAAAGAAAATATGGCACATAGTCAATGCGTAAGAATTTGAAAATCAATGACATATCTAACTTTTCTATTGATGTGAACCTTTGGGGTGATGTGTGGCAGGCTATAGGTGAGGAACTGGAAAAACAACATTGTGGTGGTGAGCTAGTAATTATTTCTGTTATAAACGAGCGGATGGGCTACTTTAGTGGAAAAGTTATTAATAGCACTGCTACAACACTCATGAATGTTAATCTCTCTATCCTAGAAGTGCAACCGCTCATATAGAGGGGGGATTAACATGTAATGTAGTTCTTTTGCCCTCAACGCCTGGAAAGCTCAATACGCCATATACAAGAATGCCACTTGCCTCTATTGCATAATGATGTGCTAATCTTATAGATGCAATTGAAACAACTGTAAGAGAGACCATTCAAATGATCAAATATGATATTTTTTTCTATCCTACTTGCCCTCTAATAGTCAATGGGAAAGAATGCAAAAAAAAATGTGTTTAGCAAAAGGCCAATGAATGGTTCTGCCCTAGGTGTCAAGTGTAAGTTCCTGATGATCATACTAGCTTCATCTGGATTATTACATTTGATGATGTGACAAACATAATATTACAGATGTCAGCAAAAGAGCTGTGCATGCTTCAGTATGATACTAACACCCCTATTAAGTCTATTTCTCTTATCAAAGGTGTTCAATGCAATTCAAATATTTTTATACTTCACATCAAAACAGAGATGTATAATTTTTAGAATAGATTGAAATCTACAATTATGAGGGCTTCAAAGGTTGATTTCAAGGCTGAGTCTAGTCTCTTGCTCTCATAGATACATCAAAGATAACTACATTATTATGTTTATTATGTTCTTTAAACAACCTACAACTTTTCTGCATGTTTCAATGTCGTCTTATCATTATATTCCTTTTTCATTGTCCTCTCTAGCTGTTCATATGGTTATACATGATTATGTGCGTTTACTATGTATTTTTGGTTAAAAAAAATTTATAGTTCTGTATGGTTTTATTGTACCATTCCTATTGTTTATTTCATTACTTGCTTGGTCCTCTTTTTGAAGAAACATGTGCACTTGTTAATTAATATATATTGATACATTTTTATATATAGTACATTTGATGACTTTATAATTTGCAATTGAAGTTAAGTTGGCCCTTGCATATGAATATGGAAGTGTATCCATGCTTAACTATATATGTTTTCCATAGCGGAAGTTTAAGCTATTAGCCACCCTATTGTTGACCAATCTTCTATTTTGCTTCTGTATGGGATATTTCAAAACACTTTGAAGTGCTCAATTGAACAATACCGCCATATTTCAAAACCCTTTGAAGTGCTCAATTGCACAATACCGCCATATTTCAAAACCCTTTGAAGTACTCAATTGCGCAATACCGCCTCCACAAATACCCTACAGATAAAAAAAAAACACTTCAAGTTATAAATTTTGTAGCTTTATATAGGGGAAGAGCACCAATAGATAACATAGTTCCAATAACCGTCACCTTATTGTCATGTTGACCCCCGAATACCCATCATAGTGAAAACACCATTAATAAATTTGTTTTGTACCAATAGCCAATCATTTTTTTTAATTAATCGGCCCATTTGTGCACAACTATTGGAACATTTGTCCCATTTGTGTACCACTATTAGAACATTTGTGCACCACTATTGGGACATTTGTCAACAAGTACTAGCGATTTTGAGTTGACGGTTAATGGAACATCTTTAGTTAGGTATCAGGCCGCCTTTGAAATGTGTACTTTTTGACCTTTGTGCGTATAACTGATTCCACAACATGCATCATTACTACCTAGAAGCCAGATCAATAGTTATAAGCAGTTAAGTCGCATCCGAAGACAACTAAAAAAAAAATCAAAATCCAATGTATTCGGCTACTGGTGTCTTCCCCTAGTTTTATATGTAAATATCACACGGAGGTCACCTCCCAATGAGACTAATGGACTAGGTGGATTAAATACTTGTGGATATCTCATCATTCATGGCCAAAATAGTCCAAATGTTTACCTTAGTGGGCTAAAACCGCCTTAATTAATGTATTCACTAGCATTTACTCATTTTAGTAGTTTAAATCCATTAGTGGAAAACCCTTCATCTTCTAGTTGATAGTACATTGAATCGACAACTTATTATATAAATAGACATACACATCTTAGAAGGATGAGTATAGGCAAATCTTCTTGACCTCCAACTTCTTACCACTGACTAAAAAGAAGCTATCCAGATAAAAGAAGTTGGAAGGATGGAAGAAGATGTTTGAGAGAAAAAAGTTGCAGAGATGAAGGATAAACCTCACAAGGAAGTTGGAGAGATTGAGGATAAACCCAAAAAGGAAGTTGGAGGGATGGAAGATAAATCTAAAGAGGAAGTTGGAAAGATGCCAGATAACCCTAATAACATACCTTGATTGAGGTTTCCAGTAGAATTGAATCCTAAGGGTCCTACAAAATTTTCATGGACGAATAATGAGAATGATTGTGATGATTCAAATATGAATGAGCATGAGGAAGAAGATGATGACCCGAGTGAATTCTACATCCAAATGAGAGATTATAAACCTGCTTCATCTACAGGTGATGTAATTTCATCAGCTCTAGAAGAAGTTGAAAGGAGAGAGGCAAACTCTGGTGCTACTAGTATGGTTGAATCTTCTAATTTTGGGTCTAGGTTTGAGAGAGCATTTCTAGATTTAGAAAATGTTGTTGCAGAAACCCCTCCACGATAGCCGAAGACATCTTCTGGAAAGACAACTAGGTAGCGGTTGCCTACAAATGTTAGTAATAAATTCAAGGAGGTCATTATCTTATTGTTGGAAGTGGATTCACTCTGAGAAGGGGGGTGAATCAGAGTGATGTGAATTTACACATAAACAACAATTTTATAGCACAATACATGAATGAAATGAAGTGAAGCATATGAAAGCAACTAAGCTTTTACACAAACAAATAACTCATTTCAAAAGCAGTTAATAAAATTGTTCAAATAGGTTTACTGAATAATATGTTTATGCTTTGTTATAATACCACTTTCCCAAATACCAACGTTGCTGAACTTATGCATTCATATGTAGAGTTTAATGACAGACTTATAATCATTTGTCAATCTAAATAGATTTGCAACAGAATGTCACAATTTGAACTGAATGAACAACTTAAATAATTTAAGTATCGGAGCTTGACATATTGCCTGAATGAACAACTTAAATAATTTAAGTATCAGAGCTTGACATATTGTATGAACACATAAGCTAAACATAAAAAAATATAATGCCGTGGGTGGCTAGTATAATAACCTTTCCACTGCTCATGTGGAATGCCAATGAAACTTTTAAACTATGTTTAATTTGGGTGTAGCCAAGGTGTATTATACATACACCTGATAGTAAAGAATCTACACTTATCATGAATTATTCATACAACATTTTTTGAGTGGATCCCGCAACAAAAGTTATAAAAGATGCCACCGAATATTGAAAACAATGAGTCACATGTATGAAAGAATACTGAATCAAATAGGCATCACCATGAACCTATGAACAACATAGAGCCCTTTCATTTGCACAGTAGCCAAGATATCAATAACATAGACTATCAAATCTGAATGTAAACAAAGGAGTGGGAGCATTACAACAAGCCAATCATCCAAGATTTATGCCAGTCATCAAAGAATCAAACACTTTTGTCATCAAGGACAAACAAAATGAAGAGAAGTCAACACTTATATCTTGAAGAGAATGGGGGTTGTCCCAACAATTTGTAGAGTGTGCAAATAGTATTCTAAAGGACATCATGAAGCTCAAATCTCTCAAGCTTTACATGAAAAGAGAAGCTAGAAAATATTTCAAATGTAGGATCAATCGTTAATATTTCAATTTGATATACATATTGAAATGCTTTAGGTATCCAATGAAGATATCCCATGAAGATGGATCTGTCCTTCGATGCTGGTTTAGTCCTCTTGCTTTTTGGAGCTCTCTTCTTCATTCACTGGGTAGCCTATGTTATTTCTTTTTCATGTCCTTATTTTGTAAATAAGCTTGCATGCTCCTATTTGTAAATGAGCCTGCATGCTCTTTTGCTGATCTCTATTTTGTAACTAGCTCAGGCTAGAGGATTGTTCACTACTTCTCTTCTATAGTCATGTTGATGAGCAATGACCAAAGTTTTTCTTGCTGGTTCTTTTCTCTGGGAGCTCAATTTGAACTATTTTTTAAATATATTGTAAAAATTATATATTATTAATATAATATATCAAGTGGCATTGCCACCTTGCTAGAAAAAAAAAAGAAAAGTTGGATTCAATCATATGATCTTACTCTTAATTGGGAAGGCTATGTTGAAATTTCACTTTATAGACTAAATTTAAAATAGCTAGTAAATGAATTTTATTTTAAGTTTCTCTGCACGATTTTGTCAATCTCTTGCATTTATCGTTTTTGTGTTATTTTTTTTAAACTTTTCTCAACTAGTGATTCTGGCCTATTAAATTGGTTTGGGTTTTCAGCCACCTATTGGTACTATTAAGAATACTTCAATTAGAAAAATCACAACTTCAAACGTTGGCTCATCCACAAGACAATCATAAGATAAATAAATTAGTAACTCACCTAGAACAAGACAATGCATGTATTCATGGAGCAACAAGGTCTTATAGACCCACCTCGTAGGTATGTAGTCTAGAATAATAATTAAATACTTATAAACCATGCAAATTATGTTGATAATATATATTATCTTCCCAATTCCAGGATTCCTATGTCATTTATAACATTGAAAATTGACCTCTAAGAATCATTGATCTTAATTCTTTAAATGATGTGATGGATAAGGCCCATCTTTTTCATTGGCTTGTTCACAAGTTGGTAGATGTGAAATTTGTTTTGTTATATAATTCTACAGGGACCAAAAACTTTCGAAAGCTATTGTGAAGAAGTTCCCCAAGGATGAGGTGGAGAAAGTGAAACTAGTCAAGGGAAGCCACACATACTACTCCCCTAAGGTAATCAAGTTGCTTTAATGATGGATATTGTTTGTTGTCATGGAATTCATAACTTTAAATGGTAGATATACCAGAGTTTATAGTTATCATTTTGTTATTCTTAATTATTTCCGACACAAGGAGAAAATTTTCCTCCCCTACTACCTGTTATGTTCCCTAAATGTTGCGATTATGGATTCTATCTCTAATCCTAAGACTAACCTTGCATTACACGAGGGTCTTATGGTGGTCCTATACAACCATATCAAGAACACCACCATTCAATAGGCTATATCTGAGGTATCTAAGTTAGATGATGATTTGGGTGATTCAAATGATAAAGATTATGAAGGATACGATATAGAGGTGGATGTCGAGGTGGACCCCCATACCACCGGGTTGAGCAAGCGTAAAAGGAAAACTAGCCAAGAGGAACAGGGTAAAGGGTCGGTCAGTTGGAAAAAGAAGGGGGAGGACGATGACTGTTGGTACGAGGAAGAAGAGGAGAGTGAAGATGACATGGAGACATACAGTGAGGAGGTTTAAATTATCTCAAGCTAGAAGAGAAAGGGGAAGATACTGAGAGGTGAGGAGTTGGAAGCCAAGAACGGCTCTCCCCTTCCTACCGGCTCCAAGGATCAGAGTAAGAGCTTGGCTAGGGAGAATACCCCCAACAAGGAAATTAAGACAACTAAGAGGAAGGAGGTGGGTCTGGAGGTGAACTTGGATCCTATGGGAGATGAGGCTCAGGATGGCTCCCCTCTGGGCTTTGACCTCTGTATCAAAAATGGTATGGACCGCTTCAATAAGGTATTATTTTGGGTACAAAAGGAAATTAAAAACATAAAAGCTAAACATGTCCAGGAAGCTAGCAAACTTGAAGCTTTGGAAGCTATTGGCACTAGAAAATTCATCTCTCTACCCGCCTACTTAAGTGAGCTGACTAAAGCTATCAACAATGCGGAGTAAATTATAAATGCCCAACGCAATAGCTTTAAAACCCTGGAAGATAGAGTAGGGCAACTAAAAAGAAGATGGAAGGGATTGAGAAGACCCTCAAAAAGATTAGGGAGCAGAGTTACAAGATTTTAAAGGCCGCTTCTAATAGTATCAAGGTCCTTATTAGCAAAATCGAACAAAGCAGAATAAGACTCTCAGGGATACTACTGAGGAGAAGGATGGAACCCTTGAAGATAAGCACTAATACATTTGGCCTAAAATTCCGACGGTGGTTTCCGACGGAGAAGGTATATTCTGATCAAATTTGATTTTTTTGGAAAAAATGCCCGATTTCATCGAAATTCCGATGATAATGCAACATTTGGTTTCAACGAAGAAGGAATTGGCAATGAAATTTTGGTTTTTTAAAGAAAAAGTGCCTGCGTTCGTCAAAATTCCAACAACCGCATGCATTACTTCCAAAAAAAAAAAGACCAAGTCATTTCATAAATCCCGCATCTTCATCCCATCGACCTCTGCCATTACTTCATCCTGTCTCTTCCTCTCGCCTCTACCATTACAAAATCTCACCTCTACAGGGAACCATCCATGGAATGAAGTGGTGCTGCAGGAGTAGCTATACCAGGATACCAGGCGACAGGAAACTTTCCAGCTTCATGGTAGGAATTTTGTTATGTTTCTATTTTTGTGTTTTGTTCGGAATTTCCAAGTCTGGGCATTATTTAATGTAATAAGGGCATGTTTTGGGCCCATTTGTAAGCCATTTGGCATTTTGTTAGGGGTACATGGGTTTAGGATTTAAACCGATAATGAGGGAGAACAATCAAGTGGGGTAACTAAATAGAATTAAGTGGGGTTCCCTAAGAGCCTCCCTCCCTTCAACTGAACTGTCGAGAACCTAACTTCCTCAACTGGGGGTGAACTACCTCCATCCTTTGGACCGGCTTCAATCCCTCTTCCCCGAGATGGATTCCCTGGGATGGAGCATAACAACTATGGATTGATCCTCCAACTAGAAAAAAATCAGATGGAATAGATCTTCTTCCACCATAGAATAGTAGGGGCATACAATAGTAGGGACCCCGACATAACCCCTCTCTCCATTTATCATTGTTCTCGCAGACATGACTATAGAAGCGACCAATGTCCATTTAGCTAATAAACCATCGATTAATTGATCATTTTTCTCCCAGACATGACTGGTGAAGTGATTGAAATCAGTGTACCTAACCTACACCGCACATTGAATGAAAGTTATCCTGGAATTTGAAGCAATGAAGGTGAGCCTCCATCTGGAATGGGGAACCCCTGCAAGGAGAGGTGTTAGCTGTTCCTCATTGCTTCCCTTCATCTGGCAGAGGCAACAAAGAAAGCAACCTTGGTGATAGATCCATCTCATGATCCTATGGGCAACTACTACTATAGTTATCCTTCACTACTCTATGCTTTGATATCTGCTACTACTCAAATTGAGGTGAATATTTACAAATGAGGTGATATCCCTACTGCAGAGCCGTGAGTGTAGTGATCGAGTGCTATTTTTTGTCGGTGTTTTGAAAGGGAGCATAAGTGTACCATTAGGAAGGTGGTATAAAATGGTGAAAGATGATACGATAGGGAGGTAAGTGATAAAGGATGTAATGGTGAAAGAGTAAGTTAGGATATCTAAGGGGTTTGGAAGGTAGGAAAGTGTGTAGGGGAAAAAGCGAGACTAGGTTAACATGCCCTAATCCTACCTTTTGACACACATTACGGAATACGAAAGAGCCTAGAGATATCACACAATTGGCTACTTCTTTTTGTGAAAGAGAGAGCCACGGGATATCTATTAGGATTTCTATTCCCTTGTTGAAATTGAAAGATAAAATGATGCAAGTTCAATCCCTAACCTCAAAATGCAAGTAGGAACTAATGACAAGATTGCAGAATTGAACTTAAATGATGGAAAGCTGTAAACACAAGAATAAGACAAGAATGAAAATGCATACCCGGAGTTAAAATCTGACTGAAAATGTTCGGGACGGGGGCCCGGGCGCCACTGTCCTGATTCTGCCCCTGAAACTGCTCCGGAAACTGCTGTTTTGCACCCTGAAACACTGTCTGGAAACTGTCAGAAAGCTGTCTGTCCGGAGGACCAGGGCGCCCAGCGCCTCTGTCCCAGGGACCAGGGCGCCCAGGGCCCCTGTCCTGGCAGGACCAGGGTGCCCAGCGCCCCTATCCTAGTCTTCTGAGCTGCAATTGCACACAGAGTTCTGTCTCAGTCTCCTCTTTCCAGATCTGTGTCCTACGGCGTCGTCCGAATCCCGAAACCTGCAATAATATCTGAAAAGGGGGAAGGGCGGCTATATAGGGTTTTGCCTTAGTCAAACCCCCACTTTGGTGATTTCCACCTCCACGAATAGCCAAGTTGTTTTGTAAAATGTATTGTTTGTGCAGACCTAGTGTGTGTGCAAGGTCCAAAATGCAAGAAAGTAAACTAGAGCAACCTAGAAAGTAAACCCTAATTGCTTGTAAATGATAATGCAAATTCTCTAAATCAAGATGCAATGTGATCTAAAGCATGAATAAATGATATATCAAAGCTTATGTAAGGACATGAAAACAATATGAAATCATACCCAACCCTCAAGGGAGGAGTACAAGCCAATCTTCAGTCGATAATCTCCTATTGTTCTTCAATGTCTTCCAAGCCCTAATTGGATGAATGAATGAATTTGATAGATGCTTGATAGAATGATGTTGAATGTTGTTGAAGTCTTCAAAGATCTGCTCTTTCGCTGCATAGAAGGTCCTTGAAAGCCAAAAATCGGATCCCTTCAAATGAGGAAAGAGAGCTTTTATGTATGAAACCCTAGGTCGTAAATTCGTATTTTGGCCGACCTAGAGATTGAATATCCTGCCAATTTCTTGGGGTTAAGCTTTATTTTATGATTGGATCGTGCTCCCAAAATTTCGGGAAAAATGTCCGGGACCATGTTGCATGGGCACCATGGTCCCGACAACTTTTCACCAAATTTTCAGGGCCGTCAGATATGATGATTTTAGAGAGAATCCCGAAGTTACAGGTGATTTTGAGATGTTTTGACCCCCAAAATCAAGCCCCCAAGTTCAAAATAGGACCTAATTAGGGTTTTTGATTAAATGATGTATTGGAAGAATAAAATGAAAGGGGCACACTTTAATGAAAGGGCCCAACTTTATGATATGGGAGATGATAAAATAGGACCTTAGACCTAATTAATTTAATTAATTAAGTGCTAAAGGGGAAATGCAATGCAAAATGCAAAATGCGCCAAGGCGGGTGCTAAACTAGGTGTGAAATTGTACCACCCTAGCAAGTGCGTACAATTTACGACGCTACAAAAAGTGAATGGGGGGAGATAAGTTAAGGATGTGAAGGATGGAATGGGGTTAGGTAGGTGAAGTAAAAGTAAGTGTGTATGAGGTTAAGGTTTAGGATAGGATGTAGGAAAGTGGAAGAGGTTAAGATAGGGGATATGAAAGGTAGATGGAAGGTAATAATGATAGGAAGTGAGGTAAAGGTTATGAGGTGTGGGTTAGAAAATAGGGTGTAGGAAATGGAAGGAAGGGTCATATCACTTTGAGAGTTTTCACGAAGATGAGTAGCTCAAGTATGGACCTCAAATCTTACAAGCCATGAGGATCCACTTGTAGTAGAGGAGCATATACTTGCATCTTGGGAGCTTATTAGGAGTTTGCCTTGAATTTGGGAAATACACATAGAGGAGATATAATATTGGTCAATACACATTACCTAGCCTCATCATGCATAAATACAAGAGGTATAGACTATAGCAAGCACATATCATGAGCCAAAGGATCATATTCGAGAGTTGCTTCATCTCCAATCCTCTACATTTTTAAGATCCACAAATGGGGTTGAGGTTAAGTCTTGGCTACTTAGCTTGGACTTATGCTTCGGGTTGCATCTATATGTGAGCAACTTAAAGGCATAATTTTCAATGCAATTTTTGAGAGGACTTGATTCCACCTTGTGGTACTGGGAGGATAAAATGCACCAACTCACATTGGAAACCCTCTCTAGATACCATTTTGGAGTGCTTCAAAGTGTGTTCTATTTCAAAATATTTTTGACAGAGATGCATAGATGAGTTTCACAATTTACATAATAAGGTTTCATAGTGGCTCAACATGAGAGTTAGTTTTTTGAGTTCTTGTAGTTTGTATATTACATTCAAGACAAGTTACTTGTCAATTATTTCATTAGGGGTGGAAAGCCCAAACTTTCAGTTTTCCTACACATGGACAATCCAAATGACTTTAGGGTTGCTATGACAAAGTCTCTTATGGAAAAGGAGGTACATGGGAGGACACAAGAGGCATGGGAGAAGTTTGTAGCCAGCTATGGAAAATCCTCTCATTTTAGGTATGAGAGACTATAGGGATATCAAGCTAGGCCTTCTATGACTCAACAACCTTTTAGGGGAGAATCTAGTGTTTTTAGTAATTATGATCTTTTAATTATGGTGGGGCCTAGCCAACATAGGCTTATATGAGAGGCACATGTTATGTATATGTTAGTATCAGACAGAGAGTGCCCACAAGGTTTTAGAGTAAGTGGACACCATCCTAGGATGTCAAAGTAGATAGTTGATATGTGGGTCTTTACCCTCCCAACCACTCAACATATACCACCATGGTTCTTTACCCTCCCAAACACACAAAGGTCAAAGGAAGATTCACTGCTACAACATTCACTTTTTGTGACAGTCTCAAGCACTTAGGATAGTCACTCCTTTCGTGGCCACTCTTCTTCACACAACACTCTCTAACATTAATTATGATGATAGTGTACCTCCTTAAACCTTCCACCAACACCTAACTCAATACCAAACTCTTTCCCAATCTTGCTAATGGACTAATTAACTCAACTCACTATGAAATTGTGATGGTCAATGCAAGGTTTAGGACAGTAGTAATTAGGATCTTCTAATTATTTTGGGGCCTAGCCAACATAGGGTTATATGAGACAGGGGTAAGTTCAATAGTGATTTCTCCTTCAATTCTTGATGAATGCTTCATTGCATGTTCACTTGGAATTGAATTGATTTTATAATTAAGAAATGAACTATTTGGTCAGATGCCTCAAAGAAATGTGGTCTAATGAAATGCTATGATTGCAGGATATGCACAAAGAATGTTTGTTGAAATGGATTTACAAAATTCCAATGAAATCTAATCGGTGGGTATAAAGTCGGACCCTACAATGGCCAACAACCTTTACCCTCTACAACCTTTGCCAGCATTCTTCCAATCTGTGCGAAAATGAGAGCTTGACAACATTCTTTTACTTTTATCTAGCTAAATTTTTCAAGAATTTTATCTCTAGATTTAATATTTCTTTTCTTGCATGAATCTATTAATTTTGAGATAATAGATCTTGCCTTCATGAATTGATCCTAATTTATCCCTTTAACCCTGATTAATTTATTTAGAGTGTTTAGTTCCATTTTAATCCTTTCTTTTACAATTAAATATTAATTAAAAAATTGTATTATTGTTCCAAATTTTGTGGATATTTAGGACTACAAAATTTTTACTAGACCATGCATCTTGGTACTTCTTACTTTTAGAAGTTCACTCCTCTAATGTTTGATAAGATAGATATGAATGATTGACCTTAAACTACATGTTTTTAAAGATGAAGGTGCATTCAGGGTTTAGATGATCTTCCATGACCAAGTCAAAGGAAAGTGATATAAACCTATTTTAAAAATTATAATATCATTATACTCAAGCCATTTGGAAAATATAAAAAAATATATCCAATCTCTTAACTATTTTTCTCAAACCTAGCATTTTGTTTGCCCATGTGAGTGCTCCATTCCTAGAACTAATAAATAGCGAGTGTATTCATGTAGATAAATGAATTAAAATCAATTTGTGATAGTAAACATTCACATAGCATGTATAATTAATATATTTATGATGGACTTTTAAATGTAATAAATTATCTCCTATAGTTATCTCCTAAAGGTGGGGCAATTAGGTCCATATATGATGAAAATAAAAATAAATAGTTTGAAGATAATATTAGTTACCTAAAGGATATCCCACTTGATTATTTGGTATATCATAACTATTTTGACAAATTTTGAAACCATTAGAGGTACCTTTTGCTTCTGTAGATGAGGCATTCATTCATGTTGAAGTTGTGATAGCTTATTTGCCTCTTTATAGACAACAAATTATCTATATGAATTATCATATATACTTGTAACCTCCATCCCAAACCACTTATTTCACTCTTCTTCCTTTGTGTACCTCTTTTATTTTTCCATTACCTCTTTGCTTACCTAAATTCAATCCAAAACATAGTGTATATAGCATAAAAAAAAATCCATATTTGATTAATATTATCCACAACATATCAAAAAGACAAATACCACACTTACTATGTCATCAACCAAAAATAATTTACTTACATATTCAAAGATTTCAATAATGGAGAAACATCCATGCGGTGCTCTACACATGTCCTCGAAGGTTCAAGAAATACTTATCCTCTATTGGTCCAAATTTTAAATCACTTTCCATGCATGAAAATAATTGCAACCATACATAATTTCCCACCCAATATATTCTCTCAAACTAGTTTACTATCTTAACATAGGGTCAAGGAAAAGCGGGCCAAAATAGGAATCCAAGTGTCTTAAAAGCCTTCAAGACCATAGAGGTGAGGATTGAATTTATTTCTTTAGTGGTATCTTTCTGTAGATTAATTAGTTGGGGATTCTATTAGGACCTTTTCCTAATTAAAAAATATATATAAAGATTACATCCTTAAATATTGCATTCATAATAGAATAAATTTCTACAATATTGAGACTAAATTCATAATAGATTTATAGTGATGAATAAAGAAATATTTAAGATTCTCAAAAATTTGATGTTTTCTTTCTCCCAACCGTCATTGGATATTGGGTGATCTTTGAGGCATTATGTCAAACAATTCATGTGCCTTATCTAAGCTTACACATTTTGCATGCATGTGTACCTGGGTAATTGCACTACAACATCTATACTCACTAATCACATTTGGTTGAAAGTTTCTAAATCCATTTAAAACACATTTTGTGCATATCCTGCAATCATAGCATTCCATTAGATCGTGTTTCTTTGATGCATCTCACCAAACAGTTCATGTGCTTTCATGTCTATACTTCCACATTTTCCGAACATGTCAAATAGAGTATTTCCAACCGTAAGCATCTAATATTAATTGCCCTTACCTTCTTCTTTGATGGAAGCCCATGCTCTGTCCCAAAGCTCCCATTTTAACATAGGTAGAGAGTACGTTGGCAAATAAACTGATCGAAATGGAAATCTATTTGTTGCATTGATTGCATTGTGAGGATGCTTATGTATTTCATCGACAGCATAAAGTAGGAAAGGACATCAGAATATCTCCTCGGGAAGGTATTCTATGATAGTTGCGAGGTAGATGAGAGTTTCTTATGCCATTTGCTCTGTTCTATGTAGTCAAATGCGGGAACACTATTTGAATTCAAATGCTAACTGTGATTGTCTTTTTAACGGAAACGGGCGGGAAGGGACGTCAAGGGAAGGAATGGGCCCACAACAAACCTAAGAAGTCAAAGCTTATTGTGTGCTATTTAAGGCTGCCCCCTTAAGACATCATAATTGATTGGCTCTTCACTCCTAAGACCTTCAAAAGTCTTTAATGGCTTCATTGAGTCCTTTGGTCTTCCAAATGCACCTGCACCAACTTGAATTCTCCTTCAATGCTTGATTGCCTGTTCACTTGGAATTGAATTGATTTTATAATTAAGAGATCACTTGAATTGTAGGTAGACCCCTTCAAATGATAGGGTAGGATTCCTTTTATACCTAATATATGTCTTGAAAGCATTTTATCCTGATGGCTTTAAATTAAAGTACTATCTCTTCTATCTAGTATTGGTGGAGCAGAGGTTGCATTGCGTCGTCCTAGGATACATATTTCCATAGATACAAAACAAGTTAAATGTATCCTTGGTCGATGCAAAGCAACCTCTGCTTCAGAGATCACCAGAAAATAGAGAAAGAACTTTAATTTAATGCCATTAGGATAAAAGTCTTTAATCAAGACAGATAAATGGTATGCAACTGGATCTATTTGGAATGCATTACCCAAACACTGCAATTGATTAGTCACCTTTGAAAAGAAAGTGGTATGATGAAATATTTAGGCATAAAATAGATGAAATGCACTCCATACCACTGCTGCACAATATTTTGGTTGATGATATTTTTAAAATAGTAAAGGAAGGTGTATGGAACAACCAAATTCTTATCATTATAAACAATGAATATTTTAAGATCCTTTTATGATGTGTAAGTTGAGAATATTTTATGAAAGGTCCCTAAATGAATACACTTTAAACTAATTTTAATATACCTTGAAGTGTGCAATATGGAAGGTTTGTATTCTTAATCTCCTACCCATTTCTTAATTTAAAAGATGACATCTTTATTAAATATCTCCTCTATTAAATATCTTTATTAACTTGATTTCTCCTTCAATTCTTGATGAATGCTTGATTGCCTATTCACTTGGAATTGAATTTATTTTATAATTAAGTGATCACTTGAATTGTAGGTAAACCCCTTCAAATGACATGGTAGGCTTCCTTTTATTCCTAATATATGTCTTTAAAGCATTTTATCCCGATGGCTTTAAATTAAAGTACTTTCTCTTCTATCTGGTATTGGTGGAGCAGAGGTTGCATTGCATCATCCTAGGATACATATTTCCATAGATACAACACAAGTTAAATGTATCTCAGGTTGATGCAAAGCAACCTCTATTCCAGAGATCACCAGGAAATAGAGAAAGAACTTTAATTTAATGCCATCAGGATAAAAGGCTTTCAAGGCAGATAAAATTTGAGTTTGATTGTCATCATTTACTTTGCCAAATTCTTCACACGTAACTCCTAAATCAATTTCCTACTCACAAGAATTTTATTAAGTCTCAAATATAGGGAAACAGAAGGCTTCAAATAGAAAACTTGTACATGCAACTAAATCCATTGACTAATCAGAAGAACAAAATTAAGAAACGGTTTGGTCATTTGAGAGATGTTGTAGACTTCCAACTCACCAGCTACTTAGTTTTTGCGGGTAAGAATTTTTTTTTTTTGGTTATGGTTGTGGTGTTTATAGGGAGACATTTACAAAATTATATCTATTTTGACTATTTAATGGTTTTTGGGTTTGTAATGGTAATTTAATGTTCTTTCATATTTTTGTATATATTCTTTATAATAGCCTATTATATTGATTTGTTCTATAATGGATAATGGTGTGGGTCAGACGGCTTTGCCGTCGGTGCATCAAAGCATTCAACGAGTTCTACTTTTAAAAATTACATGAAACATTTTTAAAAATAGAACTCGTTCAATGCTTTCATTCACCGACGACAAAGCCATTTGACCCACATCATCTCTCACCATCAGAATTTCAACGACAACTAATGAAACTTTCGACAAGGATGTTGTATATCCAATGTCACTTCCATTTCGAACGGTCATCGAGGAGCAATCATAACATCCGTCGAAAATCCGATGGAAATCCACCGATATTTGTGGTGAGGGGTGCAAATATAGCCACTGTCGAATGAGTTCATTACATCGTCAGACAGCCGACGCAAATGGCAATTTTCAATGGTAAAGTTGGTTGAAAATCTGACGCTTGATCGTCGCAAATCCGACAATTAGCCGTCAGAAATTAGGCCCAAATGTATTAGTGAAGGAAGCTAGTCCCGAAAAAAGAACAAGAGCAAGTACCAAGAAGAAGAAAAACCAAAGCAAGGACATTGAACATTTCAAGAGGACTCCTGTGACAATGGAGCAATTGGAACTAGAAGCTGCCGAATTGCTAAAGAACTTCACCTAGGCTTGGCTATTTTTCTCTACTTTTTCTGTTGTTGTCTTTTTGGTTTCGGCCAACTATCCTTTCTGTTGTTGTTGTCTTTTATTTTTCTGGTGGACTCTGATGACTATATTTTAAATATATGATGTAAAGGGTTTCAGGGACCCTTCAAAACCTGTTTTCGCCTAATCAAAAAATTTATTATGGTTAAGGTAACATAAAACAATAAATTTAACCTTTATGAGCTCAATATTTAAGCTTACTAAGAGGATAAAACAATATGGTCTAACACTCATCATGGTCCTAAGATTAAGGTGTCATTGACCTTGTGTATTCTATATATTTAGTTATAAATTTAAAAGATATTTTCTCTTATTACTTTCATTTTTCATCATGGGCTCATGTTTTATTATAGTCATTCAATTTGGAACTTGAGATCACATTCAATGAAATAGCTTCTAGATTGATTATTTGTTTGGTTGATTTCATTACCCACACTAATTTTACTTAGATTTGCTACAAGACATATGCCAATATCATTGTGGAGCATAATTGTGTTATGTTGATGCTTGATGCTCCTAGGCTTTCAATGTATTCCATCAATGATACAACTTGAACCATCAAAACATTAGATGCAAACTAGTAATTATTTTATTTTCTATATAGATTCAATTTATTAGTGTTTTGAATTCAAACCAACCTATCTTGTTTGGTTAGTTTTCAAGAATATAAAAAATATATATTATTTTATAGTGAATATAATCTTAGCATAATTCATTAGTTTTATTAGAATCAAAATCATTCCATAATTTTATGTAATTAGATAATTAAACCCAATATCTAATGTACAATATTTTCTAGTTATTTTTTAAAAATCTCAAAACTAAAAATAGTGATGAAGCATACAACCTCCAATTTTTTTTTTAATTTATCTAAAGACTAAAAGATCTTGCATGTGTATGGGTTGATTTCTAGCTTCTTGAATATATTACATTGAAAGTGTAAATGAGAAAAATATATCTATGTAATTTATTTTATTTATTCACCAAAAATTCATTTTATGGCTTATCTATGGGCATGGTATTTGATAGTCTATATGACCATTTTCTAACTTTTTTACTATATATGACAATTTAAAAAATTATTGTACTGTATGTATTGACATGCTATTTTTTTTCTAAAACTGTATATATAACATTTCCAATTATTAATAAACCATAAAACTTTATAGAGGTAATATATTATATAGTATCAAATTTTTTTATAATGATATATATTATTTTAGAATGTTTATTATTAAAAAACAAATTTATTTAGAATATTTTGAAATGGTACCAACTAGGATATAATTTTTTTAAAATTTTATAATATTTTAATATGAATTTTTCAAAATAATATCTCTTTTCGTATATGAATTTAGGAACGTAGTGGATTTATTTTTTTAATAATTTTGATAAGATTGTTTTAAATATCAATTTAGAAACTTGCCATAAGAAAGATCAAGGGATGAATATGATGGGGATAGGATAAAGATAGTATAAGCAAGATCGTAGGAAGTAATGGATGATAGAAGAAAAAAATGGATATGATAATGGATATAGACTAAAGGGTGTAGATAATGTGAAGAAAAATAGGGTGTGATGTTTATGGAGATCCCTAACCTTATTGAGATCAAAGGTGGAAAAGGGAATATGGATATAGATAGGGTCAATAAGGGATAATGGAGGATGAGTTGGATAGGATAGCATGGATAAAACTTGTCCCTAAGTGTAGAATGCAAGAGGAAAATGGATTATACATGATGCTTGCTTGCTAGGTTTTCATCATGGTACTTACCCAGGCACCACAAGGAGTGGTTTTCACCATTGGATG